>NC_056748.1:315144480-315156980 GCF_019279795.1 Protopterus annectens
CAGCATTTGATTCAGTAAGTTGGGACTATCTGTTTACCTTAATGAAGTGCACAAACTTCTCGGATGCATTTGTAAATCTAATTGAACATTTATACAAAGGAACGTTGGCTTATATTAAGGTAGGAACATATGTTTCACAAAAAATACCCATTCTTAAAGGTACAAAACAAGGATGTCCACTTTCTCCACTATTATTCACTTTAGTAATGGAGCCTTGGGCTAATTTGATCAGAAACAGTACTGACATAGAGGGTTTTGAAATAGATGAAAATACAACATCCAAAATTCAACTTTTTGCAGATGAAGTTCTAATTACATCAGCAGGATCTAATTCTTCTATACAGTCTCTATTTGATAACATGATGAATTTTAAAAGTATTTCTGTTTTAATATTCAATGAAGAAAAAACTAAAATACTGCCTATATATACACGAAAAAAATATTCTCATTAGTGATTTTACTAAATATGTACCCAATTCAGGTCAGATAATTTATTTAGGTATAATACTATCTAAAGATATTAAATCTATTATATATAATAATTATAATACCTGTTTTCTTAATATACAAAATCTTTTTAATACCTGGAATAATATGTTTTTTACTATGGAGGAGAGACTTACAATTATTAAAATGATAATATTCCCCAAGATTTTATACTTAATACAATCAATAATACTTCCACCTACAAAAATAATTATCAAGAAACTGAACACACTAATGTTAAATTTCTTATGGGCACCTAATAGACCTAGGATTGCATTAAAGAAACATACTAATAGCTGATCTCAAGGGGTACTTCTTTTCCAGACTTTAATTTATATACTATCTCTTCTATTGTAAAAGTTATTACTTTATTAATAGATCAGTCATATGTCACAAAATGGAAAGATTATTGGGAGCTAATTAGTATACACTTCATGAAAATCTCCTTAACACATAAAAATATGATTGTAAATAACTCCATGTTATGGTTACTAAAGGAATTTTGTACTTCACCTATTACACCTAAACATATGGTTTGTTACCCATTAAATATTATTATTAGTTATCGTAACTTTATATTCATGCACCCTAAGTATAGGGAATGGAATTTTATTGTATTTCCTATAATGTATACTCAGGGTATGCTTTTGTCATCTACTTCTGAAGGAACTCATTTAGCTATAGATAATGATCTAAAGTACTGGTATCAGTTGATATCTGATAATAAAGTTAAAAATCTAGATTTCTTAAAACAAGAATTTGATCTAAGAGAAACTTGCTGGTTAGAGGTTCAGACCTTTAGACAACATCTCATTAATAAAATAGATTTAATGTCTATAACTGTTAAAGAATCTATTCCAACACTGATTGATTACTTGATATTAAATTTACAACATAAAGTTTCTGATAAAGGTAAACTTTCATACATACATAAAGTTATCAGACAAGAAACTTTTACAGTGTAGATTCATACTGGAATTATTTCACTTCTATTAATGGGGACCCACCAAATCAACAAGATAAACAATATATATTGGAATCTGCTTATAGAACTACGTCTTCCATTGTCTGGAGACTTTATACATGAAAATTTTTACATAGATCTTTTTATACACCTTTGATGATGAATAAAATAAATAATAAAGATAATCTATGTAAGAGATGTAATGTAGAAATTAATGCTGACTGGGCTCATATGTTTTATGATTGTATAAAATTGAAAGAATACTGGAAGTCAATTAATGAATTTTGCAGGCTCTTTTTACAGATAATTTCATTATTTCTAAATCTCTTATATTATTCAACACACCTGTACCTCAAAGTGTTAAAAAAGGTTAAGCTTCCCTTGTTATGGTCTATTCTAGCAGTGGCTAGGAAAATAATAACTAGAAATTGGATTTCAGATACACCTCCTTCGTTCAATGAATTTAAAAATGTTATGAATATAGTGTGCCATATGGAAATAAACACAATTAGGACTAGAACAAATAGAAAAACAGCTTATTTTATTGTATGGGATAATTTACAAAATTTGTTAAAAAAATTTTAATTTCAATAGCATGGTATTTTAGTTTAATTAATTGATCTGATTGTAGTGGATGTCTTTGTAAATACTTTAGTTGTTTTGTTGAATATTATAATAATACCTATTTTTAATTACTTGTATAAAATTGTTATGATATTTCTCTTATATGTTAAAACAATAAACCTGTTTTGAAAAAAAAAAAGAAAATGTGGTACTTATGTATTATCGCAACCACCTTGCAAACAAGTCACAGTTGGACATACAGTGCTGCCAAGCCACAATGAACTCGTCATGGATAATGTAAGTTCCTAAATTTCTACCACCACATACAGTGAAACTGAAGTGATATCTTGTATGTAAGTACCGTTGTTTGTTTTCCAAGCGTTGGAGACATCATCAATGCTCAGATCAGTGCAGTGATTTGCTAGAAAGTGACACTTTTATGAGGAACACATCAAAAATATGTGGCATAAATTTGGACATTATGATAAAATCTGTACAGTTGAGACATATATATATATATATATATATATATATATATATTTATATATATATGGGTCTACTTGAAAATGCCAAAAGTCTACAATGCCAACAACGAGAACACCGACACCAGAAGATCGACAATGGAGAAGATCAAAAGTTGAGAATCCCGACACTGAGAACATCAACATGTTAAGGTAAGTTTGTGATAGGGATGGACCTTAGGGTCAGGGTGTGGGTAAGGTAAGTGTGTGATAGTGATGGATGTTAGGGTAGGGTGCAAGTCAGGTAAGTGTGTGATATTGATGGACTTTAGGTTTAGGGACAGGTTAAGTGAGTTAGGGTTAGGGTGCGGGTAAGGTAAGTGTGTGATAGTGACAGACCTGAGGGTTAGGGATGGAATAAGTGAGTTAGGGTTAGGGTGTGGGTAAGGTAAGTGTGCTATAGTGACAGACTTAAGGGATAGGGGAGGATTAAGGGAGTTAGGGTTAGGGTGGGAGTAAGGTAAGTGTACGATAGTGACGGACCTTAGGGTTAGGGTTTGGGTTAAGGTTAGTGCATAGATAGTTGTGTATGTAAGGTTTAGTGTAGGTTTGTAAGGTTTTTGGTGTGCTTGTGTTGTGTGTGTGTTTTCCGGGAAAGGTATTTGTTTTGTTGATTGTCAGGATTGTGGTTTGTCGGGCATGTGAAGTTTCATGTTTTTGAACTTTTGGTTTCTTTCGGTTTTGTCATGTCGGTTATTTCGTTGTTGGTGTTTTGGCGTGTCGGTATTATCAGGTAGACCCATATATATATATATATATATATATATATATATATATATATATATATATATATATATATATATACTCGGGATATCTAACCAAAGAAAAATGGACATCGGCACTTACCCTTTTACATGACATTTCAGCCGTAACTGAAAGAAAGGTTTTGGAATTAAGTAATGATGCCAGACATAGGTCAACATTAAAGTACAAGACATGTGTACAGAGTCTAAAAAAAGGGCAGCACAACAGCCTACAAATCTAGATAGATTTTAAATAGTTATAAATGGAGAAAGTACCAAAATAATGTTAAATAACTTTGTCGCCACGTGAATGGGAAATGAAGATATCCACGAGTGAGTTGTTTGCAAGGTGGTTGCAACAATATGTAAGTACTGCAAATCTTTCCTTCTATATACCATTCCTAGTTTTTGATGGGTTTTCTTGATATTGATTTGGATGTTGAGGTCAAATTTAAGATTATCATCTGTTATGACTCCTAATAGTTTGGTATGGTAGATTAATTCAATTTAAGTGCCATTTGCAGAAAAGATTTTGAAAGATGCTTTGTTAGGGATGTGAGTTTTGGGGGTAAAGAGGAGGAGTTTGTTTTTTGGGGTTGAATAGGAGTTTTGCTCTTATAAGCCAAGTTTCAATGAAAATGATAGTTTTTGAGTGATTTCTTGGAGGTGAGCTAAGGTTTTTGAAGAGCAGATGATGGTAGAGTCATCCGCATATTGAATCAAGTGCCTTCACAAGAAGATGAATTGTAGGTTATTGATAAAAATATTGAATAATAGAGGGCCAAGGATAGATCCTTGTGAGACTCCTGTGGTAGTGGGAAGGTACACAGTGATGGGTCCTTGCCATTTTACAGCTTGTTTCCTGTTGGCAAGATAGCTAGAGAACTATTGAATAGATGGAGATGATAGACCTAGAGTGGAATGCTGATTGAGGAGTTTACTGGAGAGACCATGTCAAAGGCTTTTGGTAGCTCTAGAAATACTGCAGATACCAGTTTATTACAGTTGTGTATTTTATTGACAGGGTCTGCAAATGATAGTAATGCAGAGGAGGAGCTGTGGTCTGACCGAAATCCATGTTGCGTATTGCCGATTAGCTTATTTTGTAAGAGATAGTGTTGAAATTGTTCGTGTTTATATCTTTCAAAGATTTTAGAGAGAGAAAACAAGATGGTGATGGGATGAAAATTAACAGTGCCAGCGGTATTACAGCCTTCATATAAAGGGATAATATGTGCCATTTTCAACAAGTTAAGTACACAGGATTCTGTTATTGATCTATTAATAAGAATGCTGATTGGGTATGCTATTGCATCTGCAGCTAGATTTCGGTATTCTGGGGGGAAGTTCATTGGCTTAGGAGGAACAAGGTTTTAGTTTATGTAAAAGCTTTTTTATGAGAGTTATAGAAGCTGCTTGAAAGGTAAAGGGGGTGGATTTGTCTATATGTGTGTTGGAAAGGTTGCACTTAGGTGAGTTTTGTAAAGGAAATGTGTATGGTATAATGTAAAGAAGTTAGCTCTGTGGAAGGGGGTGTGTTAGGTGAGTTTGAGGTTAGATTGGCTATGCTGAATTTGTGAATAAAGACTATGAAGTATGTTTTGAAATAGGCAGCTATTTGAAGAGGGGGGAATATCTGGGTATGGGCTGGGATCCTTTTTTGTGCCCGGGTTGATGAGAGAAGGTATGGAGGACTAGAATTTTTTAGGGCTGTTTTCATGGCTATCTTGTAGGTGAGTATAATAAGACCTTTTATATCAATTAACTTGTTTCTTGACTTGGTTACTTAGCTGTCTGAGTAATTGCCAATTTTTGTCATTTTTATTTTTTGGCAGTTAATCCATTCTTTGCCTCTATCTTTCACAAGGCATTTGCATTGGTTGGTGAGCCATGGGGTATGGCTGTTTTTAATTTTTTGTATGCTGTGGATTAAGGTGTTAAGAATATTTAGAAATGCTGCCTTAAAGTATTCAACTGCATCATTTAAGGGGGGTCTTTTTAGGAGGCTCCAATTAACTGCTTTCTGAGCTTCACTGACAGACTCCTTGGAGAAATTGGAGAAATCATAAGTAATTGTGAGCTTATGTTCCTTTGTTAGTTGTGTAATACTCTTGTGGGTATAAGCTGACAGATGACCCCTTAGTGTATCAGGGAGGGGACCTGAGGAGGAAAAATTAGATGGGTTGGTAACCAGAATCCAGTCCAGAATAAATTGTTGAGAGTTATTTTTGACATATCTTGTTGTATTAATAAATGGAGTGACTCCAAAGAGGTTCATGCTGTTGATTGATGAATATGTGAACAAAGACTGACAGTCAATGTTTACATCACCTAGCAGGATAATTTCATTTGTGATTGTATCTGCTATTTGGGATAGTATGTTTACAAGTACTGGAATGTTATGTCCTTGGGGGGAGTATATATAGCACAGCAATGCATATGTTCTTGGCTGTATTAAATTTTAGGAACGAGGTTAGGATTTCTGCTCTTCCAAAATTTGGGATTGTGCTTGTATAGATAGGGAGCTACTGTGAGCATATTTTGGAAGATTATAGTCATTCCACCTGTTTTTTTATGTGTTCCATTGATCCTAGTAATATTATAGACAGGGGTATTATTTCAGCATCTTTTATTTCAGGTTTTAGCTATGTCTTTGTTGTGGCTAGGATGTCTGGGTTGTGGTGGGTCATCCAGACATGAACATTTATGATTTTATTGTATATACTTCTAATGTTTAGAGTAACTATTTTTAAACTTTTAAGGTGTATGCTTTGGTTTGGGGGTTGATTGGGAACTGGATTGGGGTGGCTGTTACCACACTGGTGTATGGTGGAGAAAGATGGTTTGTTTATTATAGTATTTTAGCAGAGATTTCTGGAAGTATTACCTTGACATTGGGACTGACATTTGTAAGTATTTTGGGGTTACAACAGTGGAATGGAGTTATGGGAATAAGCTTGAAGAGATTTTTTAATAGCTAGTGGAAAGATGTCTGATAGGTGAGGATGAAGTAATGGTTGAGGTGTGCTTATTTATTTTTACTACTTGAGGGGATGCTAGGTATGAGAGGAGGAGGAGGATGAATAAGGTGATACAGGAGGGAAACAGCATGGTTAGTGCTATAAAAATATTCCAGTATGTTGAGGTTAGGTAAGTGTCAGTGATAATAGTGCGGAAAATAAGTAAGTTTTGATGGGGAAGGAGAAGATTGAAATATGAGAAGGAATTTAGAACAGAAGTGGGTAGAGATGGTATAACAAGAACAGTTTGTGATTGAATAGTGCAGTTAGGTACATGATAGGCAGATGAGTAGAGGAGGTGGAGTAAGTGAGGTATAAGTGTAGATATAATGGGGTGGGTGACATTTGGGGGTAGGGTAAGAGAGTGATGTGAAGCCCAGGCATATTAAGGGCTAAACAGAGAGGTCAGCCCACAGTAGAGTAAGTACCAGGAAAATCATCTGCAAAACTGCAGCAAGACAAGAGGTAAGACAAGTCCTAATAATTTAAAAGACAGTAACAAAAGCTGCTAGATTGCTGTTAGCATACACCTAAATTAATTGCAACAGGCAGTATTACAGTGACTGTGGTTTGAAATGAGGCTATAGTAGCTGGGGAAACAACTGAAATGAGGGGAGGACCAATCAGGTGCTTCAGTGGAATGCAATTATTCCCTCCACAGATGGTTTACAACCAAAATCAGTTAGGTAGAATGTTTATGGTTACTAATACAAGGTCTTTGAACTCTAAATGCTTGATATTTGTCACAACATTTAATTTTATAGTTATGGGCTTTCATTGTCTTTGCAACGAAATTTTACACTGCTAGAGTAAACTGTGCTAAAGTGTTAATTTAGCTTCACCTTCAGCAGTATAAGGCCTGTGGGTTTGGGTGGAGGTGGGTACAGGGGTGACCTTCCAAAAGATTTGACACTACAGTACAGAACACACTGATACAGAAGTGAGGGAAACAATTCAGTATAGACTGATTCTTGGAAACTGCCTTATATAGATTTTAACTGAAGGTATTACTTATTTTGTTGTTTTGCAACTGGAGGTACAGTTCAGCTGTAGAAGTTCCTTTAGTAGTGACATTATGTCAAATTCTGCAGCAGAAATTGTCAGACATACTGAGTGCTCAGTAGATTGGGAGAGAGAGAAAAAGAGAGAGAGATTAAAATAATTAGGATTGTTTGATGGTTGAAGTGGGTAGATAAATTGTTATTTGTCTTTGCTCTGTTGCATTAAGTAGTGTTTAGCCAACATAAGTAGTGCACTGCACTTCACAGTTGTGCATTTCTGCTTTTTAGCCTTTAAACAGGAAACAAAAGGCAGCTAACAGGAGATATGTCTAGGTATGCAAGTTTTGGATTACTAAAATGGAGACTTCCACAGTTTAGAAGGACAGATGGAAAATAACGTAGCTAACAAGAGATATGTCTTGGTATGTAAGTTTGGGATTACTGAGATGTAGGTTTACAGATTTTAGAAGGACAGGTAGAATACCTATCTCAGTTAGTTCGCACCCTTTGCTACAAAACATACAGTTTCTAAATGTGAGAATTAAGCACTTTAGAATAAGCAGCTTGAGTTTTTAACATATATGAAAAACTTGGCAGTGACCCACCTCTTTTCACAAACAGAATTGCCTCATATTATTAACAACTGACTAGGCTAGTCAGTAACTGCACTGTTCATAAAACATAAAATGAGGTACTACAATTGAAACCTTCAGTAGAAACATGCAAATATATATGCTACAGATTAACAGCAGAGAGAAAAAATTACACTTAGCCCGATGGCAACACACTACAAACTTATTCACAGTAACTGTGTAGTTCAAAGCAAAAATTAGGTGCTTCCTTTGAATCATACAGCAAAAACCTAGTAAATAATTGCTAATATAGTTGTTACACATTTATAGCAGAAAGAAAACAGATAGAGTTTAACACAGTAGAAAAAAATAGGCATTACCACTGAATCCTAGAGCAAAAAGCCAGTAGAAACATGAGGTATTAAAAATAAAATAAAAAAGAAGTTGAAGTCCATTCTTCTCAAGAGAGGTTACCCTAAAATATTATTTGATGAGATCAAAACTGTTGCAACAAAATTGAGACAGAAAATGTAGGAACATTTTTGAATGAAACAAGTTCTAGCACATTCTACCACAGCAGTATAAGAAGATATGGTGATGGTTCATTTGAAAGGGCATTTATTTCAAACAGTATGAAAAAATATAATTAAGAACAATTCGATTATTTTCAAAACTAATGCCATGGTTTTTACGTCTATTAGGGATAAACTGAATTGCGTTTGCAAGACAGCCAGTAACTTAAAAAAGATTTTGGAAAACAGCAACAATAAATTTGCAACAGCACGGGCAGAGAGTGGCACCTCAAAATGGTGGAATTGTGCACAGTGTGCATATATTTTTGCTGGACATACACTGAGTTTGGATAATACCCAGAATTCTGTTATGGATTTTCAGAATGGGGATTGTGCCACCATGGACTTAATCTACTTGCCTAAATGCACAATTTGTCCAAAATTTTACATAAGCAAGACTAAGTGTATCATCAGGAGAATATATCAATATACATACAATATTAGGAAGGTTAATGCCAACAATTCTCTTTACAGAACAGTACAGTCTTTAGTTTGCCATGATTTTAAAAAGTTTTACTTCAGGATTGTTGAGAAATTAACCATGAGTTTGAGAGGAGAAGTAAAATTAGAATGTAAGAACTATTGTGACACTTTACGTTTCATGCTTCAAATAAACTAGGCTTAAACAAATATATTTTATTAATCCAGCTTTAAGACTGAGGGCTGCAAAACTACAACAAAGTCATCATTGGTATTTGTTGAACTGCTTCCTATTTTTTCTACTTCATATTGGATCCTTTTTAGATGTAAAATATAAGTTGAAATATTAATTGACATGAATTTCTACTGATTATTTTTGGAGGTTTTATGTGGATGGGTTTTAATGTTAAGCACATTTATTATGTAGGGTTACCATGATGCTCTTAATCAGTCATGAGCAAGTCTGCAGTTTGACAACAAAATATTTAGTGTAGGTATAGCTCTTTAAGGTTTCAACATGGAGTTACAATTCCACCCTTTACGTTATAAATATAATTAACTTATTAAAGATTGTAGTTATGAAGAAGTCCATTAATGATATTTTGGCTGACACAAATGCTTAACATTTTGTTTCAATAAATATTTTAATCTTTTGGTGGCTCTAATCTGCTGATTCTACAGTAAAAAACTAGTTTTACACATTTTTTATTTTTTGGTTTCTTAATAATTTTTGAATGTGCTTCAGCATTGGTCTAGTTAACAAACCTGAGTTGAAAGAACTGTTCAATAGGTGTTTCTTTTTCCAGCTGAACTTATTAACTTATTTTAGATTTCTTTCTCGAAGTCATGTGGTCATTAATAACTTTTAAGAGATAGCTGCGTTTCTGACGTTTCCCACTGACAGGAGTTTCTGCTTTGCAGAATTAGCTGGAGCTTTCGCATAGATCACTGTCAGACCAGAATTCACCATGACCTTGGTTTTACTTTCGTATAGTAGAAATCTGTTCATTTAACCACAGATATTTGGTGTCAAAACTTGCTTGAGATATACAGATCAAACTACTGGGGTGGACGAAACTCTAGAGAAGAATGGAATTGCTGCTGCATGTCTTCCATATATCATAACTAATTTTGTTACCCACTTTATTCGTAAATAAGAAGAAGAGCAGTAACTCAAATATAGAGCCCTGGATTACACATATTTTTGTATCATAGGTAGATGAACAACTTTTGTGTCATGCAGCTAAAACAATTTCCCTAATTCTAAAAGGCAGAGTGGAATATAGGCCACTCCCTCTGTCTGTAATAGTTCCAAGAGTAGTGAATAGTCATCCTAAAAAATGTAGGCCACTCCCTCTTCTTGTAATGTTTCCTTTCCAGGAGTTGTGAGCAATCATCGTAAAAAATGCAAGCCACACTGTTTATCTGTAGACTTTCTAGGAGTAGTAGACAACCATTTTATTTTAAAACATTAAGATCAAAGAATATTACTGCTATGCAAAGCCCCTGATCTTAATTGAAGATAGAATGAGAAATCAGTCTGGTTATGACTGTTTTCATGCCATGAATTGTCTTAAGTCATGCTGCAGTGGATATACAGTAGGTGTTGTGGCAAAGCAAGTAAGTACCAAGCTGAGTATGCACAACTCATTCCTTATTTTTGGACAATGAACTGAGAACATTAATTGGTTTATAATTCTCGCTGAGAGTTTGGCCCTACCTTTGTCTATATGAATGACCTTGTTTCTTTTACCAATAGTTAGAATGCTGCCTTCCAATATTCTTCTCATCATGATGAGTCTAAAAGGTAAATACTGAGTGTAACTACAGCTGTTATACAAGTCACTGGAAGCTCATCATCAGGAGCAACTCTGAGACTCTCTGTTTTGGTGAAAAGATATCCAGCTACAGCAGGAGTTAGATAAAAGCAAGATGGCCCCAGTGATTCAAAGGTAACACTGCTAGACTGTGATCTAAAGTCTGATAAGAGCTTCTCTGTTAATAACAGAAAGTAAGAGAGGATGATCTTGGCAATTTCATGATGGGTCTTTTGAGAGA
Source organism: Protopterus annectens (assembly GCF_019279795.1). NCBI lineage: Eukaryota > Metazoa > Chordata > Ceratodontiformes > Protopteridae > Protopterus > Protopterus annectens. The sequence continues at coordinate 315,155,402 of NC_056748.1, forward strand.
TGAGATTTAATATATAATGTTTATTTTTATTTGCTATGTCATTTATTACAGTGTAAAATTTGGGGGTTGTTGCTTTGTGATGTTTTTAATATGTTTAGCACATTTATTTAACAGTCCTAAAAGTATGTTAATGATGACCTTATCTGTGGGAACAAAAGAAGGACCAGTTAAATGAGGACAGCTCATATGCACTAAATTCTGCAAGGCATTTTTTTTAACTTCTTACCATTTTAGTTAGTGGCATAGAAGAGGGGTATATGTGATTCCTGTGTCTGTCTCAGTAATAGATCCCTCAAGACATTAGGGAGTATTTCTGAGAGGAAGAACTGGCTAGGAATTTAAGTTAAAAATTAATCAGATATGTTGGCAATTCACACTGATAACCATAATGGGTGTCTGAATATGTTTTAAATATCTATGTGCTAGGCATTCACTGATACTGCCATTGTTGTTAACCCAGAAATTTTAAAATCATCTAAAAGGACCAGTTAATTAAGCAATAACCAATGACGTGGTGTGGTGTATTGAAGATTTATCCATGATTGGCGTGGTTTAATCACGAGGATGAAGCCCGAGAGATTAAATAAAGCCAACCATGGGTAAATTTTAATATACCACAACCACAGAGTCAGTTATTGCTATTATACAATGACATTATTTAAGAAAAAATTACTTACTTTTCTTAAATAATGTCTTATTATAACGGCGCATCACTGTTCTTCTGCCAGTGGTGGTATACTGCTTCCTTGTGTTGATGTACTGCACATGCATATGGGACATGCATTTCTATGCATACCCAGTACATCAGTGCTTTGAAATGGAAGCAATGGAGAAAAGAAAGTCTCAGTTGCTCCATTTTTTTCTTTTTTTTATTTATTAAAAAAAGGTTTTGGACACTTATACCAACAGGAAAAAAGTCGGGATGACCGGACCTTTTTCTGTTGGTATATTATGGGATTTACAATAGGAATGCTGGCCAATCACTGTGCACATTTTGGAATGTTAATGGAGGGTCACTGTATAATATTCAATATGCCACATATATACCTTATTAAAAGGATACAAGGCCTAAACAACATGGCCTATATGGACCGACTGAAAGCCCTGTCACTTTACCTATCAGAAATACTTGGTCTAGGGATCTAAACCTCTTATCTAATCTTACAGGTGATAACACTGCTCTGGAACAGACTGCCCATCCTCATAAAACAAATGTCATCCCTGTCCATATCAAAGGGGAACTCAGATCTATGGATGGAAAACAGAACATTTACTCCATGACTGTCCCCTCTACTAATAATGGACTTAGGCAACTCCTAAATGCTTTATCCCATGCAGGGTTCCCCTTATATTATCTATGGTATGATCCCAGTTGTTTTCATTAGAGGTAATATATAATTATTGACCATGGATGGGTAATGCCAATCTCTAATGAAATGGGATAGGTTAATTTGAGAACAAAAAGGGAAATTGGTTAGGCTTGAAATGGCCCGCAAGAGCAGCTAACCTAGTACTTAATTATAAACCTATGTTCTTCAGCAAGAGGTATGGGTTAGTAAATTATACAGTTTGTTAAGCT
>NC_056748.1:315161980-315209480 GCF_019279795.1 Protopterus annectens
CATAACGTTCCATGTTAGTTGTCTTCTTCTCGCCTTCTTTCTTGCTGGATGGGTTCGGAGCCGATCCTCGGCTCCAACTCGGCCACTCTAAAAGCTCGAGAGCTTGTTCCACCGGCTCGAGGCTCCCCTATATCCCACAATGCTAGGCGGTAACTCCTCAGATCTCGTTTGAAAGCTAAGCCCAGCAAGGAAATTCCATAAAGGGAACAAAAGAAAACTCCTCTAGGTCTGTCCAGGCTAGGGGGAAGGAGGGTGGGACGCAAGAAAGAAGGCGAGAAGAAGACAACTAACATGGAACGTTATGGTAGGTACATAACTTCTAAATGTTAAGTTGTCTATCTCACCTTCATTCTTGCTGGATGGGACTGCATCCCTAGCACCTTATCCCGGGTGGCCTATCGGAACAGACTCTTGAGAACAGTGGAACCAAAGTTGGCTCGGTCTCTAGAGGCCAAGTCCAACTTATAATGAGAAATGAAGGTATGGGGAGAAGCCCAAGTAGCTGCAGAACAAATCGAATCAATAGGCAGCCTATCTTGGAAAGCTATAGAAGTGGCTAAAGCTCTAGTTGAATGAGCCCTGGGTTTGGATGGCAATTGTTGATGTCTGATCTCATACACAAGTGTAATCAACGAAGTAAGCCATCTAGAAAGAGATACTTTAGAAAGTGGAAGGCCCATTCTACCTTCTGCATAAGAAACAAGCAGTTGATCAGACTTCCTGAATTGTTTGGTCCTGTCTAAATAGTACCTAAGTTGGCGATGAACATCTAAACAGTGTAACTTTTGTTCTGACCTATTGGAATAATTAGGGAAGAACACAAGAAGTTCAATGGTTTGATTCAAATTTGCCAGTGAAGCTACCTTGGGCAAAAAGGATGGGTTAGTACGTAAGGACACCCTATCCTTATGAAACACAAGATAAGGGGGTCGACTACACAGAGCATGGAGTTCAGAGACTCTTCTAGCTGAAGTGATAGCTACTAAAAAGAGTGTTTTCCAAGATAGTAACTTTATTGAACATGAAGCCGCAGGTTCGAAGGGGGGAAGAATTAAGAACGCCAGAGCCAAGTTGAGATCCCATTGAGGAGGAGGATCCCTGATTGGTGGTTTAAAACTCCTTTTAAAAAGGCTCTGCAGAGTTTGTAAGACATAATGGAGGACTCTGAGACTCCAACATGAAAGTTCGATATTGCTGCCAACTGAACTCTGATGGTAGACGGGGACGAACCTGAGTGGAAAAGTTCGGCTAGAAAGTCTAGAACTGATTGAATGGAAGCAGTGAAAGGATCTATATTCTTTGACTGCGCCCAATAGGAAAAACGTTTCCACTTGCTATGATAAATCTTCCGAGTGGAAGATTTATGAGAGGCTATCTAAATATCTCTAACTGAGCGAGATATCAGAGGAAGCCTGGCTAGAGTTGGAATTGGAGGAACCATGCTGTGAGGTTCAGAGAAGGGAGGGAGTGGTGCAACTGACCCGACTGATGGGTCAAGAGGTCTGGAACTGGGTCCAGATGCCAAGGTTGCTCCAACAGATAACGGTGGAGAAACGGGAACCAAACCTGTCGAGGCCAGTAAGGGGCAATAAGGATCATGGAAGCTTTCTGAGCAATGGCTTTCTGTATTAGCTGAGATATCAGTGGGAAGGGAGGAAAAGCATACAGAAGTCCCCGGGGCCAATCGTGTACTAGAGCGTCTCTGCTGGGGTGGCCTGGTTGGGGAAAGAGGGTGAAGAAATCGTCGCACTTGCTGTTTTGGGGAGTAGCGAAAAGGTCGCAGCAAGACCGGCCCCACTTTTGAAAAACTTTATTCAACACTGAATTGTTCAGAGACCACTCGTGAGGCATGAGAATAGCTCTGCTCAATTTGTCTGCAATCACATTGGACTTCCCGGGAATGTGCATTGCTAACAGAAACCGCTGAGAAGAAATCGCCCATTGCCACAGTCTGAGTGCCTCTCGACATAGGGGGTAAGATCTGGTTCCGCCTTGTTTGTTGATGTACCACACTACAGACATATTGTCTGTCTGAATTGCTATAGTTCCCATGGGAAGAGAGTCTTGTAAGGCTTGCACTGCTCTCATCTCTAGGACATTTATGTGCAAGTGGCACTCGAAAGGTTGCCACATGCCTTGGACCGTCCTGCCCTGGTAATGCCCCCCCACCCAATCAGGGAGGCATCCGTTGTCACTGTAGCAACCGGAGGGGAAGGGACGAAAGGTCTCCCTAGGTGGAGCTGGGGAGATGTGATCCACCAAGAGAGATGATTCTTGCATGATTGAGTTATCCGAATAGGATGGGACATTGGAAGTCATTGGAAAAACCATTGTGTGAAGAGCATCCATTGTAAAATTCTCATATGGAAGCGAGCTAATGGTAGAAGCGGGATGGCCGCCGCCATAATCCCTAAGACCTTTAGGATCAATCTGGCTTTGACTTTGTTACTCTGCAAGACAAGAGAGACCTGTCTGTGTATGTCTGCTATTCTCTGCTCTGTGAGTCTGGCTGACATGTTGACTGTGTTTAGATTTGTGCCTATAAAGGTAATAACACGACAAGGCGACAAGACAGACTTTTCGTAATTTATTGAAATGCCTAGTGTCTGACATGTGTGAAAGGTGTAGTCTCTGGCAAGAAGCAAAAGATGCTTGGTGGGGGCTGTAAGGAGCCAGTCGTCTAAATAAGGAAACACATGGAATCCTTGTCGTCTCAGATGAGAAGCGACCACTGCCATGCATTTGGTAAACACTCGGGGGGGCTGTAGTGAGACCAAAGGGCAGGGCTCTGAATTGGAAATGACTGGTTCCCAGCCTGAAGTGGAGGAATCTCCTGGAGCGTCGACTCATTCTGATGTGATAATACGCATCCTGGAGATCTATCGAGCACATCCAGTTGTCCCGCCCCAAAAGGGGTAGAATGGACTGCAGCGTGACCATCCGGAACTTTGTTTTCTTGACAAACTTGTTCAAGTTGCTGAGATCCAAAATGGGTCTCCAGTCCCCTGTTTTCTTTGGAACCAAAAAGAATTTGGAGTAGATTCCGGATCCTGTTTGGTCTGCTGGAACTGGTTGAATGGCTCTTTTTCGAGCAACTTTGAAATTTCTAATGCTGCTTGCTCCCTTTGACTGGGTGGAACGTCTGGAAGGGACTTTTTGGATTGCTTCAGAATGAAAAGGAATGGGATTCTGTAGCCTTCGGAAATGATAGACTGTACCCACTTGTCTTGAGTTAGGGATAGCCAGGCTTCTGTGTACAGTGATAATCTTCCCCTGACTGCCTCCGAAGGTGGACAGTCGGACAACACCTCAGGGATGCTGAAAGGGCTTGTCGGAAAAGGATTCTCAACTGCCCTGATTCTGCGGGCCCCCTCTGCCTCTAGGACGGCGTCTACCATTATTGTTCCCCCCTTTGCCTCTAGAGGGGAATCGACTCTGTGTGTCAGGCAAATCTCCCTGAGATTGTTTGCGGAACCACATCTTTCCCCCCTTCTGGCCTTTGGGGTAAGGCCTAGAAGGAGTGGAACAATGGACTCCAATGGCAGAGAGAGTTTTGCCATCAGTCTCGCACCTAGTCAGGGTTTCCTTCAATTGAGGACCAAAGAGGGATGATCCATCAAAGGGGGAATTAGTGAAGAATGCCTTGAAAGGGTCCGCAAAGTTACATAGCCGCATCCAGGCGTGCCGAAGCAAGGCTACACCTGTACCTGCCGCTCTACTTGCTCCATCCGCCACATATGAAAGGAGGCGCATGGAGGAGTTAGTTATAGAGTTAAGGGTCTCCAGCTGAGAGTTCATCCTATCCTGAAAACCTGCAGCTGTTGGGTCCTTTAACATTTCGCTCGCTTCCTTGAGCAAATCCCTCTGAAGACGAGTGAAATGACACAGGTAATTCAGCGAGCACATAGCAAAGGTCGCTGACGAGAACATCCGCTTCCCGTACCTGTCCATCGACCTAGACTCCTTGTTAGGAGGATGAACAGGCACCGAAGGATCAGCTAACTCCTTCTTGGTGGTCGCAGCCACCACCATAGCATCAACAGAGACGCCTTTGGTTAAAAATTCCTTGTCCTTGGGGGCAGTGATAAATTTTGATGGTCTCCTGGGGGTGGGTTCCACTGAATCAGGAGCCGCCCAGGCCTTCTTTGCCACCACTTGCATAAGGGGGTCAAAGGGAGAGGACACCCAGGAGGTGGAAGGGTGAGAGCCGAATGCCTCAAGATACACCGATTCATCCTCTGAAGGGTTGAGGGCTGGCCAATTCCCCCTCTGTTTTAAGATTTTGAGGATGTCTGCAAAGGAGACATCTTCAGAGGGGGAACGAGGGGAACCTTCAGAATCCTCTAAATCAGTGTCAGATGTGACTGACTCAGGGGAGTCAATGTGCTTCCTCTTGCACTGCCTCTTTCTCGGGGCTCTCCTGCCGGGTCAGGAGAAGCCTCGGAAGAGGAGGAGATTCCCACTGGGGATACTTGAGGAGCTGGCTCTCTATGGTCCGGGATGAGAGAGTGAGCAGAAATCACCGGAGGCACCATGGAGGGAGGGGCAGACGGAGCCGACTGTGGAGTTGAACCAGGTTCTAACACGCTCCTCATGACCTCGAAGGCACCCCTGTCAGGCAGAGCCAGAGGTCTCCGCTCCGAAAAGCTGAAAACCTCCCCGGCACCGACAGTGATGGCTCCGAAGCCGATGTTGGAGCCGAACTCACCAGCCCCGAAGCCCCGAGAGGGAGAGCGGGGTCGGACAAGGGTCCGATGCCACTCGCCCCCTCGGAGCCGACGAGGGAAGTCCAGTGCCGAGATTCTTCCAAGGAAGATATCGGAGCAGACGACGGCACCGAAGACAACAGTATCAGTTCCGACGCCACCACAGTCTCGGGTCCGAGCCGCCCCAGCTCCGAACTCAAAGGAGTCAGAGGAGGAACATTCTGAGTAATGGGAATAGTCCTCGACTGTTGAGTCGGACTTTGAAGCATCTGGGCTAGTGCCTCGGACTTAAGAGGTTGACTCACTACTCTCTGAAGGTCATGGTCTGATAGTCTTGACGACCTAGAGGAGTGAGATCTATGGCTCCGTTCAGACAGCAATGGTGATGCTGGTGCCGAATGAACGGAGCCGATAGATGGAGATCGGGACTTTTTCCTGTTGGACGGATCCGACAATTTTATCGGAGCCGACTCAGCAATGTCTTCCTCGGCTCCGGCCGGAGCCGAGGAAATAATAGGGACATGAGTCCAAGAATCATCGGCTCCAGCCGGAGCCGATGTTCGAACAGCCTTCGGAGCCCCAGACGACGACTCAGAGACCGGAGCCAAAGATCTGGAAGGCTTCGAGGGTTTCCTCGAAGATAGAGTCGGAGGACCCTCAGGCTTTAATAAGCCCCGTAGGATGAGCTTATTTTTACGCTCCTGCAGGACTCTAGGGCTGAAGCCATGGCAAACAGCACAAGAGTCCTGCAGGTGCAAAGGTCCCAGGCAGTATACACAAGAAGTGTGACCGTCTGTCAGAGACATCTTCTGACAGCACGAGTCACACTTCTTAAAGCCTGAGACCTTTGATTCTTTAGACATGTCCAAAGAAAGTAACCACACAGTAACACACACACACCGATTACTCTTATGGAAAGTTTAAAATAAATTAACTAAGTTAAACTAAATTAGCAGTTTATAAAACTAAATCCCTACCAAACACAGACACTCCAACTACTGGGAAGGGAGGGACTGGGCCTAGGGCCCAAAGGAAGAACTCTAGTGAGTTTAGTCAAAAAATATAAAAAGAGGGGAGAAAATGGAAGGAAACTACCTAATATATTAGAAAAGTGAAAAACTGACTGAAAAGGGGGGGTCTAAGTAGAATTAAATTTAGCTTTAATCACTAACCCGACGAGCCGGTTGAAAAAGCACCTCGATCGCTATAGCGGCAAACGAGATCTGGGGAGTTACCGCCTAGCATTGTGGGATATAGGGGAGCCTCGAGCCGGTGGAACTAGCTCTTGAGCTTTTAGAGTGGCCGAGTCGGAGCCGAGGATCGGCTCCGAACCCATCCAGCAAGAATGAAGGCGAGATAGACAACTTAACATTGATCTTATTAACACTGGGATTAATATGGTAGTGTCAGATGCCAAAACTGATTACCTTCTAAAGTACCTAATATGGAGTCATGCAGAAATCTCTATAGTGCAACATTGCTGTTTTTGCAGAATTTTGAGCAACTTCAGTTCACAGACACTAACCCTTGCTTTAAGAAGCAAAGGCTGGCCTGTTCATTTTAAGCTTCTGAACGATTAGCCTATTTTAAGTGCGACTTTTCTTGGAATATTATAAAAGATATTAACCGAATATAGGAAGTGAACCAGGTCCTTCAAGCTCTACTAGATCCCCCTTAGTATTAAAACATATTGTTCAACAGAGAACAACCTGTGTTGGCTTTAAAACAAAACTGAGATCTAACACTGCCAAATTCATGGCTACATGTCATCAAATGAAGCATGCCACAATTTCCAGCAGTAAAAGGATTTTTTTAGGATCAGCAATACTAGCACATTATAGCTTCATAGGTATGTACTAGGCTATCAGCCCAAGGGCCTATATAAGCCTAGCCAACAAGGTTCCCTGGCTTATGCCACCCAAGAAAGTTATTTTCCTGTGCCACTGTTGAGAAGAGACATAGAAGTGATCCCCGGGGTGTATTTCGTATTTCCCATCCACTCATCAAAATTTTTCTTGAAGAGTGCTAATGAGGAACTTTGCTTGACATAGATGGGCAGCCTGTTCCAAAGTATGGGAAGTCTCTGGGACAGGAATCTATCCCTCCAGCATGTCCTGTTTATTCTGGAGACAAAGTTTAGGTCCCTAGAGCATGTAGCTTGGAGGGATTGGGATTTCTTTAGGTGTAGCATGTCCAGCAGCTCTGGGTTTGATGTAGCTTTATATGTTAGGCTGAGATCACCTCAGAGTAGGTAATATGCTACGGAGTAAAGCTGGAGTTTTTTGAGACGGTCAGTGTAGGGCATTTGTTTGAGGTCAGTAATCCTCTTTGTGAGGTACTTTTGTGGCCTTTCCAGCTGCTGCAGATGTCTTGTGAGGTACATTCCAAAAGGGGCATTGTACTCTATAATGGGTCTAATGAGTGTCGAGTAGAGGGGAACAATGACCTCTTTTTTCCTGAATGAGAACCCTTTTAAGATGAGGTGTGCCATGTAGAAGGACTTCCTGACTACTGTGGCGATGTGACTATCAAAGGAGAGACTACTGTCCACCTGGGTCCCAAGGTGTCTTATTACACATTCGGTGTTAAGTAGATTGCTGACAGTGTGGTAGTTCATGGGTACAGAGTTTTTATCAAAGGGGATGACACTGCACTTTTTGGCATTGAGCTTGAGGCCATGGCTCTGACACCAGGCATCTGTCTCAGCGAGGCCCTTCTGTAGGAAGTTCACATCATTTGGGGACTTGACTATGGTTCCTAGTTTGCAGTCATCTGCGAACTTTGTTAGCCAGAGGCCTTCTGTGTTAGCCTGTACTTCAGAGAAGTAGATACCAAACAGGAGAGGTCCCAGGACGGAACCCTGTGGTACTCCACTTGTCACTGGTTTGAGGTCAGATTTGGAGTCTGCAACTTTTACAGTGTGGGTTCAGTCAGTGAGCTAGTTGGCAACCCATCTTGTGAAATAGGGATTTGTTACCCTAAAAGTTCTAGCAAAGTATATATCATCTCTTCTATCAGCATGCTCAAAGATAACTTTATTTTACTCACTGAAGACAGTTATTTCTGAGCAGTCTGTTCCCCACTTCTATGACTGTCTAAAATTCTAGTTACAAAAAGCTCTGTCATATACCATAATATTCCAAAATTCCTAACTTATGTGCTGTATACTTTCTGTACCTTTCCTGTAATTGTAGACAAACACTGGAGACAACCACCTACAGATTTTCTGCAGATTGCTGCTAACATTTTTCTTTTAGATAGTAGGCATTAACATTTTGTAGAACAAAAAAAGTAATCAACACTAAAAATTGTTTTCATCTGTTCAAATAATTTTCAACAAAAATATATTTTAAACAGCTTTTATAATTAATAAAAGCAGTTATGAAGAGTAAGAGTAAATTGAAAGCTGTTCTCTCTCTCTCATTCTCTCTCTTTCTCTGTTTTTTTATCTGGTCAGTAGTTATCACCATATTATTCAAAGAAGGGTCCACTGCAGCCATCTGGAAAAAATGACTCATCGTGTCCCATAGAGAAGATACAGCACACAATTAACATTTTCTACCCAAATGCCTTAATTTGCCACTTTCAAAAATATTTCTAAAATGTGCTACAACAGATCTAGCATCCTGTGTACCCTACTGATTCCAACATCAATTCCAAAAGCTATCATGACTTCAGGACTTCTCCTGGCTCTCATATTGTCCTCTTGCATATAGATGAAAATACATGGTTTTGATTAGATGATGACAGATACGTTGTTGTTATTTTCTGGGATGAAAGTATCTGATATTGTCCATCACACTGGTTTCTAGAGATTCTGTGCAATCTTAGTTTTTTTTGAATGCCTCCATATGTTCACTGACTCTCTTTCCAGTCAGACACAGACAGTAAGGTAGAATTGAACTCCTCCCCCTTTTCTGTCTCATTAATGGCAAGATTCATGCTGTGTCCACTTCTGGAAACTTGACCAAATGGTCTTGCCCTTATGAATTTTGAGTTTCAGTAAATTCGATCATCTGACATAGATCTGATTTATGATATATCTGCCAGCCGGCACATTGCATTTTCATATGGTACTTTTTACATTACTCACTGTTCACCTTTGTTGTAGTACTTACAAGTGTTTCTGTCCTCTTAATTTTTGATTGCACTAAACATTTTATCTCTTTTTGTTAACCTATGCTGTGATGTTTTTTCATTCAGTGTTTGCATTGTAAATATTTACTTAACACTGCATATTAAGCTGTCCTTTTTTTCACTATTATTTTGGAAATTTCCTCCCTAGGATTCCAAGACTATGGACTTCTCAAGTGGATAGTCACAATTAAGAATTATAAACAAAATAAATGAGCACAGTAGACAACAATATAAAGATATCTATCTATCTATCTATCTATCTATCTATCTATCTATCTATCTATCTATCTATCTATACATACCATATATACATACCAGCTGCAAGACCACACAACTACAGGGAAAGGGCAAGTTTCTAATCACCACTGTAGCACATCCTCCCATTAAGTAATGCCATCATTCTGTAATCGTTGATAATTTGAGCCAACATTACAAATATTTGATATTCTGAGTGTTCGACCAAAGGGATGGATCCCATTTATATATACAAATATATTTATACACTCACACACACACACACACACACACACACACACACACACACACACACACACACACACACACACGCACACACGCACACTCGTACAGAATACAAACCAAACAGTACATATCAGAATTCCTAGAGCCTCCACATCACAAGACACAATACCACCTCGACCCATAACCTTAGACCTAATGCAAGCCACAACATTAATGTAACCCTAACTTCAGTCTTAAATGTAAACACAGCCCAGACTCCAATTCTGACACTAAAGCCATTGACTTGTGCAAATGCTGGACAAATGATTTAACTGACTGACATTTCAATCAGTGGAACATTTAACAAAGCCATTTTTGATAAAATGATCTCAATGAAGGGACCTTCAGTAATGCTGCCCGGATAAACTATATGGAGATCACACACCTGGTTCTAGCACCCCTGGATAGATAGCAGTTAGATTAGTCCAGCTATCAGCTGTTGTCCATTTGAAATGATCTCCTCCATACTTCTTCACATATTTAATCATCTTTTAAATAACAGCCTTTCATGACCACCTTGAACCTTCTACTCCCACAAAAAGTCTAAATATACAATTAATTTTGGATTTTAATAGAAACTTGTAATTAGCATTACATTCTCCTCTGAATAAACTATTTTTATAAGTCAAAGAGAGGCTTTAAGTACATTTATATGTTATTGCTAATGTCACCACTCATTACCTGCAACACACACAGACACAAGCATAGAGTAAAGTGTGACACGGATTACCTGAGCATATTACACTGGCATCTTCATGGTGACCACAGTCATGGACACCTAGTCCCTGATGTGGACAGTTCCACAGGTAATCTTCATTCCCTATGCATTTCACATCATCCAGATGTATGGGTCCCCTTCCTTGACCAAAATAAGCACTTGACAAGGCAGATATTGCATGACCACATCCAAGCTGTCTGCAGACCACAGTGGCATCAGTAATATCCCACGAATCATCACAAACTGTTCCCCAGGATCCATGGTAATTGATTTCAACTCGACCTGAACACCGATCTGCCCCACTAACTAGATGAAGACTAAGACCTGGGAAAGATAAATGCAAAAACCATGATTTTTTTGTGACTGCACTGTAAAACAAAACTAACCAAAAAAAACACCTCCTACTCTGAGATAACCCTTTGCTGTGTTTATGTGGGGAATGATTGACATATGGACTGGCTTATCTTATCAGAAATCAGAACTCAGGTTATGAATTGTTTTTGGACTTGTGTGCTAGTCATGGACTGTTCATCATAGAAGCACAATTATTTAAAAACACAGATGTTGTTATGTGTACTAGTATCAAAGTATATTGGCCATACGTTGATGATTAACTTTGCTTTAGTGTTATCACATCTGAGGTCATGTAATCTAGGCACATGGGTCAACAAAGGTGCTTAGTTGTCAGCTAATCCACACTTTATAGTGAATCAGTCAAACAGCCAAGATGCCAGATGGACAGACCCAGGTGTTTTGGGAATGTATAGCTAATGTTTCTATGCATGTAAAGCCAACTCCCTCTTCAGTATCAGCTTTTTCATGATAGATAAGGAAATTAAGAAATGTGTAATCTGAATGGAATCTCCTCAAGACTTCAGTAACTATCTGTGGAAGAATGGTGGTTGGTTCTTCTCATGACATAAGTCTCAGACCTTCTGGTGAAGATGCTAAGTTAAAGAAAGAAGTCCTCATGCAGTGTTAGTAAAAGCAGTCTCCTTGTTTAATAGATAGGTATGGACAGGTACTATCCAAAACAGCTGATGCCAGTCCGAAACCGCCACCACAAAGCTCACAATAAGGTGCTGCTGTACAAACAGTTTATTAACGTGACACAAAGTAAAAAACACGTTTTCATCGATTAAATACGACTTCATCCGTCCTAGGTATGGACAGGTCAAGAAGGCAACAGCTGGTCTAGTCACTATAGTGAAGGCCCACATATGAAAGTACTTTTGTGGGGCTATGTAGAACAACTTTCAGATGTCGTCAAGCATGTTCTAGCAAACAATCTTTTGACTTAGACGAGGGAAGCAAGACATTGCCAAGGCTCTTCTCAAAAAAGGTGGAGAATGTTAAGCCTCAGGTAAGGACATTTCCAATAGGTAGAAGGAGCACTTTTTATACCTCCTAAGACTAGTGCACATGTTCTATTCTAAGGATGTAATGTTACAGGCAACTGGTTAGTTTGGATCTATTTCTCTAAATGTGGTTACTGCCACCACAAACAGTTACTCTGTTAAAAGGTTACAAGAATGGATGACATTTTTACAGAAATGCTGAAGAAGCTGAATATTGTTTAGTTGTCATGCTTAATATATCTTTTGGTTGTTTTCCTGATTTTTAGGGACAAAACCTCTGCACAGAAAAACTTAAGTGATGCATCATTTTTATGAAAAGGGCCAGAAAGATGTGTTCTGAATGTATAGAGCTCACTTTCAACAGTTGCCAAGCAAAACCATTATGGCAAGGTGCTGAAACAAACTTCTCATTATGGTTAGGCTTACATTTAAGAGGAGAAATGTGGATTCCATATTGGCCATGGAAGAGCGCAACAGCATTTTTGTCATAACACACACATACATAATTGTGGGTAAGGAGGTTGTTGGAATTTGTCAGCGTTATCTACATTTGCTTTGTAAACCTTGAAATGGTATATAGCCCTGTACTCATGAACAACTATTGGGAGATAATAAATACTGCAGGGTCCAAGGACTGTTGTATTCCATTCGGCCCTGTATTTTAGTTTTGTTCTCATTCTTGCTAAGTGAAATATGTTGAAGGCTGGTGTGATGACAGAAGTGTATATAGCTTTAAATGCACATGTTTCTGACTAAGTCTGTAATACTTGTAATGATTTGTGGCTGGTGTGCCATTTGTTATCAGAATCAGACCAGATTCAAGCAAGATCAAACATAGAATGGAACTAAAAACTCCAATCTGTGGAACTGAACGATGCCAGGTCATAAACATGATACATTTCCTGGGAATATTTGTTCGAGATCTGTCCACAGTGCTACATCCACTGAAAGATTTACTAGAGAAAGTTGTACTTCTTGGTCATGCTGAACGTTCATGCCAAAGTTTTCAAAAGAGTTAAATAAATGTTTTTTCCCTCCCAGACAGACGACCATCAGTGCATCCTGGAGCCTCTGTCCTCTGTCAGGTCTACACATCCCTCCTAAACTCCCCTACACTCAATCAACTAGGGTTGGGGCTGGTAAGAAAATCAAGGCATGCAGGGATCATGTATCGCACACTGCCATGAAGGGTTTTTCTTTTCCCCCCATCCTTGCACTAACCAACAGAACAAGGGTGGGCATGCAATGCGGATGTGTTGGTATTTCAACATGCCTCTACTAGTTCAGCTAAAGTCCAGACCCATTCTCTCCCATGGACCATAACCCCCTTCATGTCTCCAGCCTCCACCAGGGATCTTACAAGCGGAATGCCCAGTTGACCACCCTCAGCCACTGGGATGGGTACCCGAATCCTCCCTGCCAGTGCCTCAAACAATCGAGGTGCAAATTGAACCCATGTTTACTGAGCCATAGTTTGGGCTCTGTCTCTGTATGCCACAGTGTTACACAATTGCTGATGACTACTCCCATGATCACCCACTATGATGTTATGAAATTGTCTGCTGTGAGTGCAGACTCCATTAGTTATAATATAGGTGATGCTTTAGTCCAGCTGGATGGACATGTTTTGAGACTTATTGCATATTATTCCAGAATGTTAACTGATGCAGAATAGAGACAATTGCAATTAAAATAAGTGCCTTATAAGTATCTAGATAATTCAAAAGTTCTCAAAATTCCTTTTGGGATTAGAGAATTTATAACTTCCAGACTGATCATAGATCACTGATTCCAATGAACAATTCCTGTGAGTCGGACAAAGTATTGCCAAGATGCCAAAGGTTGTTTACTAGACTCATATGTTTCAATGCCAGAGTAAATAATGTACTTAGAAAACATTTAATTTTAAGGCCAGCATGATGTCCAGAATTCCAGTGCCTCACAAGACAGAAACGGATACCAAGGGAGATATTGCTGCCTGTGGGCAGAGTATCATAGCCAAGCAACCAGTGACTATGAAAAGGCTTGAGAATCTGAAACAAACAACAGTCATTAAATATGTAAGGGAGATGGCCTAGACCATTGGACACAAACAAACCCCTTCATTTACAAATACTTCACTATCAGAGCTAAATTATCTAAACTTGATGACTTGCTACTGTTCCCAGAGAATTGTTGTACCCTCTTCACAACATACATGAAAGACACCAAGGCCTAACAAAGTGCCAGGAAAGATCCAGTATGCCTTTATGGTGATCCAACATTAACACGGACATTGTAAAGCTTGTGTCAGCATATCAGTTTAGTCACAGTATGCCTTTATGATGGCCTAACATTAACACAGACATTGTAAAGCTTGTGTCGGCATATCAGTTTAGTCACAGTATGCCTTTATGGTGGCCCAACATTAACACAAACATCGTAAAGCTTGTGTCGGCATATCAGTTCAGTATCATACATAAATCTTTCCAAATGACAGAACCATTATTTGAGTTGAAAGGAAAATGCTACATTGTATTAGTCACCTAGTACCATCAATATAAAGAAATATTGCATGTGTTAACCATGACTAGCCAACAAATTATTGCCAGATTTGAGGCAAATGTTCACCAGATATTGCATACCTATGAAACTTAACACATATAATTGTATGCAGTTCCTGTGCACAGAGTTCTAACAATTTCTGAGGACAATGGTTTCATACATACTACAGCAGCTCCCCACTATCCACAATTAACTGGACTGCTGAGTGGTTCAAACTACTAAAAAGATTTTTCAGCAATGTGGTCCCCACAGAACTCTTTTGTTGTACCATGTCATTCCACAAAGTGCCATGACGGTAAGCCTTGCACATCTAGTACTAACACTTTGAACACAAATCAGATCTTCTATACTTATTCTACTGTACCAAACTTAAAAAAAAAATAACTATTTAATTTGGATCTGTTTTGAAAAAGTACCCAAAGTAAAGGATTCTTAGAGTCATTTTTGCAACAGGTGTTATTCTACCCTGATTCTACGTGTCCTTCAGACAGGCCAAGCAGTGCACCTTAAGCTTGAGGAGGAGTGAATGTGGGATACAGCTGGTGATGTAATGTGCAAAACTGATGAACTAAGACTATACATGGTGTAAACCAGCAATGGTGTCATGGTGAGCAATAACCAGCAACATGTCCAGGCCATTCCAGAAGAGTCAAAATGACAACTTTGAAATGTTTGACACTTGTTCGTGAGAAGCAGCAACATGCCCTCCTTCAAACTTGAAGCTGGCTTCAATGCACCAGTTACCAAATTCATTTCCACCAAATATCTGTTGGATCTACATGAATTTACACTCCTCTGGAATGGCCTGGATATATTCCATTTACCCTGTTTTAAAGTGAAACAAAAATATTTTTTCCTGCTTTGAGTCTGCTAATTATAATTGCCTCCATTCTGGTCCCTCATATTATACTTAGCAGACAAAAATATTTAACACATAACTAGTGAATATTTTTACATATATACAGTATTTACAAAATAAACAAAATATTGACAGTCTCTTCTGTGAATTTTAAAAATCACATTAAAATGGCTTGATTCTGATAAAGGAATTTGATAGTTATCAATACACGTATTGTACAATAACTGTAACTTTATTGTTTCTTTTTAAACCCTAATTACTCACACTGTGTGTTTGTTTATCATTTAAATGTGTTGGTTAATGTCATATATAATCTTCCTAATGCAATAACAGCAGTAAACTTTCATAGGTTCATAGGTTAAGTACTAGACTAGCTGCCCTTGCAGGTCATTTTCAGCCTAGCCAGTTTCCCTTCTTGTTCTCAAAATGACCTATCCCATTTGGTTATAGATTAGCCTTACCCAACCCCTGGATGATAATTATAAATTACCCCTATTGAGAATAACCGGGATCATACCATAGCTAATTTGAGGGGATCCATGCATGGGATACAGCATTTAGGAGCTATATCTGTCCATTAATAATGCAGGGGACAGTCCTGGGGTAAATTTACTGTATCCATTCTATAGATATAATATGCACTTGAAAATGGACAGGGATGGACTTTGTTTTACGTGAATGGGGAGTCTGTTCCATGCAGTATCCTCTGAAAAATATAACTCTCCCTCCAAACCATTCTGTTGGTGTTGCAGAAGAGGTTTAGATCCCTAGAATGAGTATTTCTGATGCCATTAGACTTCTTAATGTACAGTAAATAAATCAGTAGTGGGTTGGAGGATCTCTTGTATGCCAAACACTTATCCTGTTAGCAGTCTGTAGGATACCAACAAACAAACAGATAAAAATCTAATTTGACTGCTGGGAAGCATCTTTGTAACTGGATATCATTTATTTTCCTTTCAGATCTTCTTGATACTTCAGATCCTAAATAGTCAAACTATATTTGCAGCAAATGCTTTACATAAAGAGCAATGCCTTGTTATACTTTGCCTGTTCTTGTCTGCTGCAATTATAGGGTCTTTGACATAATGACAGTGAAGGAATTGATGGAAAAGTTAGGGTTAGCTCTTAATATTTAATTTGTTTTAAAAGTAAACTGTTTCCCAGATTTCAAGTCATAGAATTGAATGTGCTTTATTATGAGTAGCATCTCTCATTTTATCCCTTTTTATGGCATTGTGCTTTCTGTAAGCTTTATCATCACAAATGTTAATCTGCCTGTCACTGAAAAAATTGCAACAAAGTCAATGCCCAAGACTGGGTTGTAGCAAAGTGTTCTCTTTCTCTGTACTCAGGAAAATATGGACACTGTTTCCAACATGTCCTGGAGGCTGGCATCCCATCCAGGTTTAGTCTCTCTTCCTTGCTTCTAATAAGTGCATTGATAAACTCCAAATACTCTACAGCCCTAAAATGAATAAAATAAGTATCTGAGAGTGAATAAATGATTATTTTTAATATGTTTTCTTTATTTTGGTGTTCCCAAACTTTGACATTTTTATGAATGAAAGTTTCTGCAAAGTCATTTAGGTGAGGACTGGCCACTAATGTGAGCATACTCTGAAAAGTGCAAGCTATTAAAAAGGAGCACATTGACATTTCAAAGTTTTATCAGTTGTGCAAAATAATGAAGATGTCTTGCTTATGATTGGACCTACACTTGCATCAGATGTCAGTGTAACCAGTTCAGTTACTGGAAATCTGTTAGTAACTATTTGCAAAACATATTGTTCTGCTGCAAACATCCATGAATTCATCTATCCATTCTACTTACAGTTGTGCTGGCTTTCCTGATATCTTTACAGGAATAGAATTTTTATTCTTCATATTTACTTGAAGGACATTTCTTATTGTTTATGTATTGTGATGCAAATGTTGTTGTGCTGTAAATGATTTTAGCAAATTAGAGTACTATTAAAAAAAAAATGGCCTTATTTTGTGTCACTATTTCTGGCATTTCCCATGATTCTTTAGCAAAAAAATTGAGAGCTATTCCTGTGATACCACAGGAAGTGATTGGGCACAGGCAGGTAGTCGATGGCCAGGGCCACTGTCAACCCATGCAGACAACCAGAGTACAATAATGGGTATCCAAGTATGTATAAACCTTAAAAATCCAACACAGCTCCACAGGTATGCATGTCTGACAGCAGCAACAGCATAGGTGCCAGTATACCTACAAAACACAGTAGAAATATGCTTGACAATGTAAATTGTGTGGGGAGCTATGAGCTACATAGGGAATGTATAGGAAGCACAGCAAATAAGGAACAGCTATGTGAAAGTCACCTGCTAGTCTTATAGTTAAGGTGACTTACAATGGCAAGGACAAAGCCATGTTGTACTTAGACATGTCCTCCAACACCTGGCACATGGTAGCATACTGCACTGCCCACCTACAGTGTGTCGATGACAGAGAAGGCTATCCAGAACAGATGCATAAAATACATTTGTGAGGTTTTACACATGGCAATGGATACCCAACAGTTCATGCAAGTCAACAGTCTGTGTCCTACTGGCAGCTCTGAGGTGGCGGTGCTATCCTTCCACAATGTTCTGATTCTCTTGTAGCATGACAGCCACCAGTTCTGTCACAAACCAGAATGACTGGGGACATATAAGGGCTATTCTGTTTTGATGTACCACCTATCCTTTGTTGTTTTCATGCATATAACTGTCACTCAACCAGGGAAAGAAGATGATGCCATCTCATTAAAATTGTTCTTCCAGCAATTTAAAGGTTGTTGGTATGCTTACTGGGGCAAGGAGCATACTTTAAACACAGACCCAGCTCCTGGATTTTGTACCACACTATCTGCAACAGGTGAAATATATAGCTGTGTACACTGGATCATGGGACAACAGATTGCCCTTTCAAAGTCTAGCAGTATGCATCTGAGTGCAAGACTAAAGACATGCTTCTTCACCAAGGTTATTAGCACTTCAGGCCAGTCATACCTCTGCTGTACCTGCTATTGTCTATAGTGCAGGCATCCACAGATAATATATACAAGACATCAGATTGACATCCTCATAGTGAAGGTACTGTTCAGTATCCATGGTGGACCACTGAAAAAGTGCATCAGGTAAACTTCTGTTGTCATCATGCATGTACATTGCACAGAGTGATCCAATTCTCCTTTACAGATGACAAACACCCTGATGCTGCATATGGGCTCATCCTGTGAGGTTATGTCCAGCATATGGTAAAGATATGTCTAGCCGTGGTCATTCACTTCTTCCTGCACCACCTGCCCACTGGCAGTCTTCATATAGTGTTCCACTACTGCCACAGCTATATTGTACTTCCACTAACCTTGTGGCACCTCCTTATCTAGAATAGGAGGATTTGGCAGTAGACCTAACAAACATTTCATTCTCCATGTTCATTAGAGTAATTGCCCTGCTTCTGAACTTAATGACACATTTTTGTATGTGTCCCTAGTAAGACCTACTATTTCAGTTGTGCTTCCTACCTAAAGCCTGCTATGGCAAGACTAGGCTTGTCTCAATGAAATACCACATATACTCCTGGCCTGTAGTTCTTGGAGATTCTTCCTGGAAAACCATCTTAGAGGACAGCATGGTAGAGAATGGAATCTGTAGAAAATATTCAGTGCTCCAGTTTGGTAGCCATTCATGAACAATCGGTTGTTACTCTCTGGCTGTAGTTTCCTCAACTGCTAGATATTAGAGGAGGCTGATGGCACACTTATAGTAACAGCCTGGCAGTTGCAGCTGCTTCCTAACTTGCTGTACTCTCAGTGCATTTAATAAATCATTGTCTACACTCAGCAAATACAATTGCTGGCAAGCAGTAGCTTGGCAATCTATGGTAGAAATCTATAATTATTTTCCAGTGTTAAGCCTTTGGCAACTGCCTATTATTCTACATAGTTAATATATTTTTTCAGCCACGTTATATTCTTGTCTATTCTCATGTTCCCTGGTGGCAGTGTGTTTAGACATCAAGTTCTAAGGTGTTACTTCCAGTGTTTACAAAAAATTGTGAATAAATGAGAGTTACTCTAGTATTACATTCAATTTGTCCATCTTTAGAGATGGTTTTGATATTGGATTATTCAAAACAGGAGCATAAGAAAAATACAAAGAAATCAATCGTGGGGACATAAGATGTCTGCCCACATACTTCTTTAAGTAGACAAATGTAAAAGTTCTTGTCACTCCTATCAAGCACTATTTACCACTCAGATTGAGCAGGGTCTTACATGATAAGCCTGGTGTAAATTTGTGTCTACCCATACATTCTAAGACTAGCCATGAAGGTAGCCAAAGTAATACTTTGTTTAACCTGAAGTGGCAATGCATTTCATAGCTTGGGAATACACTGTGTTAGGAACCTATCCCACCAATCAGTCTTGTTAATGTTTTGGTGTAGATTTAGGTTTATAGTGCATGTGTTATAGAGGCACTAGTTTTGCAAGGAAATAAAAGGTCAAATAGGATTGTCTTCTTTTTTATGGTTTCAAAAGCTAGACACAGGTCACCTGAGAGCTCCTGATAGGCTACTGAGTATAAGCAGTATCATGCTAATCTTTTGGGATAATTGAAAGTGTTAGAAACATATGCATTAATGTATGTGTTTAGTGCTTATTAAGAAATAAGAAAGATATAATGCATTTTATTCTATTAATGTTATGACAAGAAAAATGAATTCATATGAAACTGCAAGAAGCTTTTGGAAACTGCAGTGTGCCTTTTGCAAGTTGGCCTCTGACCCCAGCAGCTGCTAGCTCAGCAAGAATTAATGTTTATGCTTCTTACAAGTGATTATCTGCTGGGTCAGGAAATTAAATGTGTGAAATAATGAGAATCTTCTGCTCTTTTCTGCTTGAGCAATCAACCTTGTATATGTTACTAGATAACGCACCGGCTGCAAGGAGGGAGTGATAACATGTAACAAGGAAAATGTATTGAGAACTGTATCTACTAATATGTTCGAATTAATTTAGAACCTTGAGTGGAAACTTTTGTAAAAGGGCATTGTAACTAACCAGGTGGCTAGCAAGGCCATGTTGTTTACTAGAAAACTTTTTATGCAAAATGTAGTATCAGCATTTTAGATGAATAGAATATTGTAAGCTAAAGTGATGTAAAACCCCTTGTGACTGACTACGTCAGCCTGGTGGGCTAATACTAGTAAGAAATACTATAAAAGTTGTGTTCTTCCTGTTTCATTCAGACAAAATTCTGTACTTGTACATTTTTTGCCTCCTGGTGTACACTGGTAAAGAACCTGAACCTGAACCTCCTGTGTATTGATCTTTTTATTACAGTATTTTTTCATTTAACAGATTGGTCCTTTGTGTACCAGAATCCCTCAGAAGCTGCGGATCAGAGCGTAGCAGTGGTCGAAGTCTGCATGCAGGAGAAGATACCGAAATGGTTCTTCTTGAGTGAAAAGACCTCCGACTGAACTGTCGTTTAAAGAGGCTGGCCACTTTCTGATCTGTGGCTGAAGAGCGGATCTCCACTGTGAACCGTGACTGCTCAATACCGGAGGCTCAGGTAAGGAGACTTTTTGCCTTTTTTCTGTTTTAGATCAGGGACTAGGTTACAGTAAATATTGTTTTTTTTGTCAGATTTGTCATACAGATCAGGGACAAGAAAAGTTACTGTTTATTTGGTCATAGATCAGGGTAAAAGAATAAGGTAGGCAGTTATTCTAGATAAACTGTGAAAGGAACTGAAGTTGTGGTACCACGTGGTAAAAGGGTTACGTAACATTTATTAACATGGTAAATCAGAGCACTAAAACATCGCGAGACCCGCCCCTAACCGAAGACGCAAAATATATGCAACTACAACGTGCAGATAATGTTAGATATTATGCAAAATGGGTTAACAAATGTGAATTTGATGGGAAATTAGACAAATCTTCACTTGTTAAACTTCTTAAACAGCTTAAAAGTGATACAAAAGGTCAGGCAAAGAAACAATGGCAATTAGGCATTCCTCAGGCACACAGGTGGATTGAGGAGGCAAACCGTAGGGAACAAAAGAGTAATAATTCAAAGGCATTGTTTTTAGACAAAGAAGATAATAATATAGTAGTAGCAATGGCTCCCCCCCACTCCCTTTTTCAGGATATGAAGCAGGTGGACAAGCTGGTCCACCTCCACGGTATCCTGATGTCTCAGTGAAACCGAAATCGTTTGTTAGAGATCCCATTGAAACTAGGTCCTGAACACGTAAAACACAGGGGGACATAGAATTGTATCAAATGGAGAGAAATTTACAAGCTGAGAGTGAGGAAGAAATATGTCCACTTATAGAGGTACCAAATCCTCAGGCAGGACAGGTTGGACAGGACCCAACCCTCTTGGTATATAGGCCATGGACACCGGAGGATATCCGGAAGGCTACTGAGGGAATTCCCCATCCAAAAGTAAATTTTACAAAATTCCTATAAGATTTACAAGGCATGAGGTTAAGTTACCACTTAAATGGGGAAGAAGTAGAAAAAGTAGTTAGACAAATTATAGGTCCAGATTGGCACATGATTTGTGGCACCTGGAATCCTCGTAATGCAGAATTTAAGCCACTCCCCATAATGACGCAGAACTAGACAATAGAGTAAAAGGCCTTACAGACCGAATCTCTGAGAAGTGGAAACCTAGAGCAGACTGGACTTGTATTAATCAATGCATACAGCAAGAAAATGAAACAGTAGATGGGTACTATGCCAGATTATTAGAGTGCTTTAACAATCATAGTGACATGACAGTTCCTGAAAATCAAACAAATGATTCCCCGTATGAACAACAATTGAAAAATGCATTTTTAAAAGGTTGCATTGCACCTATTAGTAGCTTCATTATGAAGCATATGATAGATCATCGAACAAGTAGGTTACAAGCCTTACTTGAATATGCTAGACATGCTGAAAGACATTTTAATAGCAAAAAGAAAAAGAAAGCGCAAGTTTTCACTGCTGAAGACGGAGCTGAAGTTTATGTATTACAGTCTGGTAAAAAGGGTAAGAAAAATGCACAGGGAATTAAACAGTCTGACAAATGGTCAGAGGACTTTGAAGAAAGGAAAAGGAGAGGTGAATGCTTTAAGTGCGGGAAGAAGGGACATCTAGCTAGGGATTGCAAACAAAATAAGAAGGTAACCACAGAGGATAAGGGAGATGAGGACTGACTATATGATGGTGAAGATACACCATACGAGAGTCAGAAATCATCGGGAAAAGACAATAAAGAGAGAACAAATGTAAATGTGATAGAAGGAGTAGAGGAAGTGCAAGTAGACATGGAAGATGAAGAAAATGAGGTTTTAGATTTTAGCATTATTGAGCCTAGAGCTCTACCTAGCAGACACAAAACCGGAAGTTACACTTCTGGTGGAGGGGAAGGAAGTTAAATTCCTGTGTGATTCAGGAGCGTCACGGACTCTGATACACCCCTCCAAGTTACTGGAACATTCAGAATCACCTGATTATATATTAGTGAAAGCTGCAAATGGACAGCTATACCGGGAACCACTTTCCCATGATATAGCAATAACTGACCCTGTTTCAGGGATGACTCAAAGGAGTAAAATTGTTGTTTCTGCAAAATGTCCAGTGAACCTATTAGGTAGGGACCTCATGCAGATATTTGGCATAGCAGTAGTTCCGACTATGCAGGGTATGGAGGCACAGCGACAAATGGATACTTTTGTGGTGCGACCGGAGGGTGAAACTTTTTACTGGTACAGCCAGGACTTAGTTACGACTGGTCCAGGGGCAGTGACCGAGGAACTGATAAATGTAGCCATCAGTAAATCCCCCTCCCTTGACACTGACAGACAGCATTTGTTGCATTTCACTCTGTATTACTGTAGCACACCAGGACCTGATAAGGAATATGAACAAGAATTGTTCAGAAATCGTGAAAACAGATTAGTGTTACGTAATCTGTACTGGGATACTGAGGGAAAAAGTGCTGTTAGCTGTTCATTACCTCAAGAATTCCTTGCACTATACAAATCTAATTGATTACCACATGTCAGTTTAACTAAGAACAAAGGAGAAAAGGTAACGAGATGGGAGAAACAAACTGATTTAGAATTATCAGAGCAGGGAATACAGAAACAAAAACTGAATTGTCTAACACAGGCACACCCAGCTGTACACTTGCAGTCTAGCGAGGACAGCTGATTAGCATTCTTATTAGAAGAAGAGGAGAAAGCCTTATGTAACATACCAAAGATACTTTGGTCAACAGGCAAGTCAGATGTAGGACTTATTCGAACAGCAGGACCAGTTACTATTACACCGAAGTCAGCATTTAGACCACAGAAGAGACAATATCCTTTGAGAAAGGATGCAGAGATAGGAATCAAACCTATAATAGCAGCATTACTTAAAGAAGGAGTACTGGTAGAATCTCCTGATTCACCATGTAATACACCCCTATTTCCTGTTAAAAAGGCAAATGGGGAATTGCTTATGGTTCAGGACTTACAAGCTGTAAATAATGCAGTAATACCTAGAGCACCTACGGTGCCAGATCCACACACTTTGTTTAATGATTTGAAACCTCACCAGAAATATTTCTCTGTGGTAGATATCAGCAATGCTTTCTTTTCAATACCTATACATCCTGATAGCCAATATTGGTTTGCATTTACATTTCAGGGGAAAAGGTATACCTATACTCGACTAGCACAGGGATATTGTGAGAGTCCAACAATATTCGCACAAGAAATGGCTAGTAATTTGGCGGGATTCACCCCACCGGGGGGTAGTCAAATTCTACTTTATGTAGACGACATCTTGCTAGCAGCCCCCACCCAGCAGCAATGCAGGGAAGATACCATAGCACTGTTACAATTCTTAGCAACACAGGGACACAAAGTAAACAAAAGCAAATTACAGCTTTGGAGAAAACAAGTTAGATACCTAGGATATGTAATATCCAAAGAAGGTAGAATACTGGATGAGGACAGAAAAACAGCGATTTTACAAGCACCCAAACTAGTGACCAAGAAGGAAATGATGTCCTTCCTGGGAACAACCAACTTCTGCCAGAGTTGGATACCAAACTATGCTTTGGAATCTGCTCCACTGACCGACCTCATATACAAAAATCTGATGGCAGCACAGGATTTATTACAATGGACACCTGAAGCAGAAATGGCTTTCTGCAGGTTGAAGCAATTATTAACTTCTTCATTAGTTCTAGGATTACCAAACTATCATAAACGTTTCTTTCAAACTGTAGACTGTAAGCAGGGATATATGACATCAGTGTTGACACAACAACATGGGGATAAGCAAAGCCCCATAGCTTACTATTCATCACAGTTAGACCCAGTGGCGCGATCCTTGCCCCACTGTGTACAAGCAGTAGTTGCAGCTGCAATGGCAGTACAGGCTTCAGCCTCAGTGGTGCTATTCCACCCTCTCACATTGAGAGTGCCTCATGCAGTCACGATAATTTTACTGCAAGAAAAAGTGGCATATCTCTCTCCTGCTAGACACCTTTCCTGTATGACTATACTGTTGAGCCAACTTCATATGACAATTGAATGATGCACGACATTAAATCCATCAACTTTGCTCCCAACTCCTGCGGATGGCACACCACACAGTTGCCTGCAGGAAATTGAGCAGAAAATCTTACCCAGACAAGATCTCATGGATATTCCCTTGGATAAGGCCGAGGTGACATATTACGTGGACAGCTCATGCAGAAGGGGCCCTACAGGGAAAAACCTGGGGTATGCAATAGTTACAGACACTGAAACCTTAGAAGCCCAATCAGTACCACATAACTTGTCTGCACAAGCAGCAGAACTGATTGCCTTAACAAGAGCTTGTACCTTAGCAAAAGACAAATGTGTAAACATATATACTGACAGTCAGTATGCTTTTTCTACTGTACATGTTTTTGCACAGCAGTGGAAAAATAGAGGGATGATAACATCTAGTGGTAAACCAATTAATCATGTGCAATTTATTTTAGAATTGTTAGAATCTATTCAGTTACCTACTAAAGTAGCTATTTGCAAATGCGTAGCTCATACAAAACAGCAGGACAGAATTTCAAAAGGTAATGCGAGAGCTGATGCAGCTGCGAAGCAAGCAGCTTCAGACTCAGAAACTTTACTTTTAGACGGGGAATTACAACCCTCTGAAATTTTAGACCTAGAAATGTTAAAAACAATGCAGACGCTTACTACAAAAGCAGAGAAACAAAAATGGGAAAAACGAGGAGCAATCCTTGAAAACGGGCTGTACATCTCCAAAGAGAAAAAAACAATTTTGCCGTCTAATTTGTTTAGATATGCAGCTTTGTTGAGCCATGGGCAGTGCCATGTCTCAACAGGGGGGATGGTACAGTTAGTAAACCGAATATTCCAAACATATGGATTCACAAATTACACAAAAATATTTTGTGCGGCATGTCATATTTGTAACAAACATCATGCACAAGGGGCATTTAAACCTAAACAAGGAAGTTTTCCTACACTGCCATATCCGTTCCATACTATTTGTATGGATTTTATAGAATTGAACAAATGTGATAACAAAAGGTATTGCCTTGTCGTTGTAGATATGTTTTCCAAATGGGTGGAAGCCTTTCCGACTAAAAACCTGGATGCAACAACAGTGGCAAAAGCTCTCATAAAGGAGATTATTCCTAGATTTGGCATACCAGAAAGGATCCATAGTGACAATGGTACACATTTTGTGAATCAGACCATACAGCAATTGGGACGCTTCTTTGGGATTTCCCTTAAGAACCATTCTGCTTATCACCCTCAGTCTGCAGGACTGGTGGAGAGGCACAATGGAGTCCTCAAGAACAAACTTAGAAAGTTAGTCAATGAAACCCAAAAGAACTGGGTGCACTGTTTGCCTCTGGCGCTGCTGAGTATGCGAACAGTTCCAAATGCAAAGGGTTTAACTCCTTTTGAAATGGTGTCTGGGAGAGCATATTATGTACCTCAGTGGAAAGCTCTCATGCCTGCAGACCAGGAGGCTGATAGTTCACAAGCTAATTATATGAGGAAACTGTTAACAAATAAATCTCTCTTGCAGTTTAACTCTTTTTCAAATAAAGAACAGACCAGACCATTGGAAGCGATTCTAGCCCCGGGGTCCTTGATCTGGGTGAAGGTAACAAAGAGGAAGAATTGGGCAAGCCCGAAGTGGGAAGGACCGTACCAGGTACTGCTGGCCATGCCTACTGCAGTCAAAATAGCTGAAAGGTCATCTTGGATCCATTTGATGCACTATAAACCGGTAAAGAACTTTCAACTTGATAAAAACATTGTAACTGTTATGCAAGAAAAACAAAATGGCCAAAGATAGAAATTCAGACCAACCTCAAAAATGTTGCATAATCATATTATTGAGCATACACTTGTTGACTGTACTTTTGACAATTTTCTTTTTGTTGTGTTTTTTTCATTTCTCAACCACACAAGTAAAACTGGATAAACGTGATGAGACATCCATAGACTGGCATCCAAACTTTAACACATACCTAGCAATTAAACATGTATATGCTGAGACTATGAACATTTCAAACTGCTGGGTTTGTACAGCTATACCAACAGCATATGAAGGACTACTAATGTCCGCTGTTCCTTTAGGGATCAATGAGACTTGGGAGAATTTGCTTTTTGACACAGGAACTGTGAGATCACAGGATAAATTAGCATTGTATTTACCTGTTACACAAAAAGGGATTGTGTGTTTTTTCAAGAATGGTACTCTCCAGGTGGGCTGGAGTAACTGTAACATAACAATATCTTATAAATGTTATATTAAGACTAAAAGTGGGGGTACTGTTTGCAATACTAACTATGATTCATACTTGAACTCAATGAAAACGACATTGAATGAAGTACAAAGAAATCTTGTTTTGATCAAACAATTGTCAATCATAGATAAGAAAATTTTTCATGCAGGGCTAGTGCGTATTAGCACTAAAGTTGAAAACTGTTATTTTGTGTGTGGGAAAAAGGCATACAAATGGCTACCTGAGAATTGGTCCGGCAGTTGTTTTTTGGGCTACCTGGTTCCGGCCATACGACACACTGCGGAATTACCTCTGGGTAAAATACAGAATGTGAAAGATGTTTCCAAGAAAACCAAAGATCCAATCGAGAAGCCTGTGAATCCAGTAGGGCGAGTTGAAGCAGGTTGGAAAGACCATAATTCCGTGAAGGAAAAAGACAAATTGACTCATATGGACTTGAGTGACAGTGTTATATCTTGGGCAGGTATACTCCCAGCATATGGTGCAGTCAAATCGATTTGGGAGTTGAGAAAACTGTCGAAACTTCTCGAAGTAATGAGTAATGCAACTTTTTCTGCTCTTGAATTAGTGACTGATGAACTGAATGCATGAGAACTGTTGTGTTGCAAAATCGGATGGCTCTTGACTTCACCCTAGCGGCTAGAGGTGGTACGTGTGCGCTTATCAAAGAAGAATGCTGTGCGTACATACCAAATAATAGACATGAAATTAATAACCATCTGGAGGTGATTCAGCAAGTGTGGGCCATGACCAAACCAGGCCCAAACCCTCTGATGAATTTTTTCCAGAATCTGTTTGGGGGGTGGGGTTCCATCCTAATGAATATTCTGATTGCCATTTGTGTGGGTTTACTCCTATTAGGAGCATGTGTTTGTTGTGGAATCCCCTGCATGAAAAGATTAATTAAAGATTTTATAGATATGTCTGTCTCTGAAACCTTGTATCAAGACATTGAACTTGAGGAATTGGTTCCAAATGAAATTCTCCTTGAAGTCTAAACTGAATGACTCTCTTAACTGCAAATTCTAAGTGGAAGAGGTTAGCAGAAGAAATAAAAATCGTTTAAACTTCTGAGAATAGAATAAAAAGTATCAACGGGGGAAAATGTTAGAAAAATATGTATTAATGTATATGTTTAGTGCTTATTAAGAAATAAGAAAGATATAATGCATTTTATTCTATTAATGTTATGACAAGAAAAATAAATTCATATGAAACTGCAAGAAGCTTTTGGAAACTGCAGTGTGCCTTTTGCAAGTTGGCCTCTGACCCCAGCAGCTGCTAGCTCAGCAAAAATTAATGTTTATGCTTCTCACAAGTGATTACCTGCTGGGTCAGGAAATTAAATGTGTGAAATAATGAGAATTTTCTGCTTGAGCAATCAACCTTGTATATGTTACTAGATAACGTACCGGCTGCAAGGAAGGAGTGATAACATGTAACAAGGAAAATGTATTGAGAACTGTATCTACTATTATGTTCGAATTAATTTAGAACCTTGAGTGGAAACTTTTGTAAAAGGGTATTGTAACTAACCAGGTAGCTAGCAAGGCCACGTTGTTTACTAGAAAACTTTTTAAGCAAAATGTAGTATCAGCATTTTAGATGAATAGAATATTGTAAGCTAAAGTGATGTAAAACCCCTTGTGACTGACTACGTCAGCCTGGTGGGTTAATACTAGTAAGAAATACTATAAAAGTTGTGTTCTTCCTGTTTCATTCAGACAAAATTCTGTACTTGTACGTTTTTTGCCTCCTGGTGTACACTAGTAAAGAACCTGAACCTCCTGTGTATTGATCTTTTTATTACAGTATTTTTTCATTTAACAGAAAGATTCAAGACCTTTCATTTTCTTGGGTAGTAATCTTTTCAATGTTTCAAGTTGAGTAATATGCTTGGATCTATAGACACCAAAGGGGACATTGTATTCACTGGGTCTGAAAAAGGAAAAATACAGGGATAGAATGACATTCACTTGGTAATTAACTGGGCCATGTACAAGGATTTCCTGACTATTGTGGAAACAAGACGATCAAATGTGAGAGACAGAGAGTTATCCCTATAAGTACCAAGGTTTCTTATGACCGTTTCTGTCTGGAAAAGAGCTTTTTTGCTTAATATTTATCTTTAGAAAGTTTTTAGTACACCATGAATGTGCCTATTTCAACCCATGCTGAACTGTTTATTATCAGTGAATGTGTAGAAAACAGGACCCAGTTTGCAGTCATCAGCAAGCTTGGTCAATCAAACTTCTGGGATATTGGCTTGGATATCTGCAAATTAAATGCCAAACAGGAGAGGGCCTAGCACCAATCCCTATAGTAATTCACTAGTTATAATTTTACTGTCAATGAGTGTACCAGCATCTTTCACAGCTTGGGATCTGTTGGGCATCCAATTTACAATCTGGTAGACAACATATGAGATTACATTAAATTTGTCTAATTTGTCAGTGTTTCCAGTATGGGAAATAGTGTCATAAAGCTTTAGTCAGGATAAGCAGTGTTCATAGAGCAACCACTGTCCATAGCCTCTGTAACCTTTTCAAAGAAGCTTACAAGGTTCAGAAGGTAGAACCTGCCCTTCATAAAACTGAACTGATTGGGTCTAGTTCAGCTAATTTGCCAGTGCCTGCATAAATGAGATCTGCTGTGATAAAGTTCCATGGATTTGCATATCAGGAAGGTAAGGCCAATGGGGCTATAGGTACCAGGGTCTGTAGAGGTTCCCCTTTTGGGTAGAAGACTTAGAATAGCTGTTATCTGGGCATGAAGCACAAAC
This sequence comes from Protopterus annectens, assembly GCF_019279795.1. Lineage (NCBI taxonomy): Eukaryota > Metazoa > Chordata > Ceratodontiformes > Protopteridae > Protopterus > Protopterus annectens. The sequence goes on from NC_056748.1 coordinate 315,191,447, forward strand.
CCTGTAGACAGGTTTATGTTGAACCATTTAAGTGGAGGCTTGGATGATGCACACTTAGCACTGATAAGAATAAAACCTGGTATATTTTCTGTTCTCATTGAAATATTATTTTAGCCTTTGACAGGGATGCTAATACTTGTTCCAAGGTGATTTCAGGAGACATTCTCAGGGATACCGGTGCAATAATGTGGTTAAATGAGGAAAAGTTAGCACTAAATATATAATCATTGGCTATATCTTGGGATCATATTGCCTAATAGTATTATGGATGAGCTCAATGTATAATCGGACATCATTCATTAAGCATCTGACATGGCTGAAGAAAGATCTGTAGTTTCTTTTGGGATCTTTGCCTTAATTATATTCTTCTGTTCTTCATTTCCAAACAGCGCTGTTAAGTTCCTTGCTGGCATGTTTCAGTTTGGTCTTAGGTAGGGGGTGGAAATTTTTTGTAGCTTTCTTTTTTTTTTTTTCCTTCTTTAGTTATACAGTTTATTCTTACAGAAGTTCTACCGGAAATGTTTATACCTGAATTTATCATTATATTTATGATGGATAGGTACTGACTTTTCTACGCCACTGTTTTGGTGCTGGCAGAAGTGAGATATGAATGTGGCAGCTTTCATATTTGGGTGTAGTTGTAATGGATTGTTGTGAATTTTGCATGTGCCACAAAACATCCTTGCTAAACTAAGCAATGTATTCTAGAACCTGATCAAATCAGTCAAAAACAGATGTGAGGTAAAAATACCCAACCAGAGAAAGGATAACCACAAAGCCTTCTGTAATTATGTTAAAAATGTCAGAGACAATGCCCAGCACTGTGCAGAGATAATCATAAATGATCTTATTTACTGAGATCTACAGGACAAACCCAATCTACTAGCAGACAAATTTAGCTCAAACATCACCCCCTCCCCTCTAGTATTTTCAGATCACCTACACGCACATACACCCTATGCAAATCACCCAAGAACGAGTTGTCAAAGTGTTATTCAAGGTCAAGAATGCTACATCTATGGGTTCAGGTAGCATACCAGGATGCCTACTGGTCAGCCTGAAACCTGACTTGTCTGATCCCTACAGAAGCTATTTAATATTGGCCTCAAAACAGGCTTCATGAGAGTGAAAGATAGCAACAGTTATTTCCTTGCACAAATGTGGGGTTTCAATAGACCTGGGTAATTATAGACCTATAAGCTTGACCTGTCTTATCGGTAAGGATGTTGAAAGGATCATTATGAAATTAATACATAAGGATATAGGTAATCTATAGACTCTTGATCCAGCCCAGTTTAGATTCATCAAGGGCAGATAGTGCCTACTTAACCTGGTCGATTTCTTCAAGAAAATTACTAAAGCAGTAGACCAGGGAAAACAGTGCACATTGGCTATCTAGACCTTGCTAAAGCATTCAACAACATCCAACATTATAGAAAAACTCTCCCAACTTAATGTCATCCCCTATGTAACTTGGATAGAAAACTGGCTCACAAACAGAACTCGAAGTTAGGGTGGGTGTCTATACCTCCTCCAAAAGACGTGTCACAAGCAGTGTATCCCAGGGCTTAGTCCTTGGGCCACTAATGTTTCAAATTTTCTTCTCAGAGATTAAAGCTAATGTTAAGGGTGTGTGGTTGACCAAGTTTGCAGATGACTGCAAACTCAGTGCCATAATAAATTTTCCAGATAGACACCAAGATTGTCCAAGAGGGACTGTGCCAAACAAATAGCTGCTGTCAAAACCATGGACAAAAAGTGTATAATTGTTTCCTTCAGCAAACATGATTCTCCTTGTCACTATCACATTGACAACACACCCCTAAAAAATGATCCTGTAGTTAGGGATCTGGGAACCTATGTTGACCATAAACTGTCTTGTAATGATCATGCGTCCACTAATGTATGTCAGTCCTTTTTCATTGCACAGTTTACATCTAAAGGTATTATGTCCAGATGAAGGAATGTAATTGTTCCACTGTACTTGGCACTCATTAGGCCAATCCATGAGTATAAAACCCCATTCAGTATATACCTGTTCAAACTGTTGTCACAACTAGAATAACAGCAATGCTTTCTCTCTCAAAAAAAATCAAGGGACTAAACCGTAGAAAATATGCAGACCATCTCAAAGCCCTGTCCCTCTTTTCAGTGTCATATAGGCTACTGAGGGTTGCTGTCTGTTTGTGTATAGAACTTCAACAGACTCTATTCTGTTACATCCACTCAAGGGATCTCAACCTGTTTTGCAAAATAAATAAAAAAAAGTAAGAGGGATTGGTTTGTATCACAATGAATACTGTTTCTATGGGGCTGTGTGGCATTCCATATAAAGCAAAGTACATTACTTACTCTATTCAAATATAATTTGGTCAGGAGGATGAATAGGTAACTGCAACCCCCCCCCCAGTTTAGCACCTCTGCCCCTCATGAATAGGAGAAACATGTAAATGTCCCAACATATCCTCATTTGAAACATATCTGGGCTATTTGTATGCAAAATATAACAGCTGAAAAGTGGAAACTACCATGGGAATGCAATGCTTGGCTTCTTGAGAGCCTGTCAGATCAATAGCCTAGTAAGTACTTATGAACTTATGTCTTCTAAAGCTAAAGTAGGTTTGCCCAGGAGAAGTCCCTAAAGATGGTCTCATTTTTTAATGGGTCAGTACAACTAGATCTGACAGAGACGATGACCAATTTGTGGCCATATTTAACCAGCAATATGGATATGTTGGGTGGGTACAGGTGGAGGCTAGGTTAGTAAGGACCAAGTCATGAATGTTAGAGCTTCTAGTTAGTAATTTTACAACCTGGTGTGGTAGTATTAATAAAGTCTAGGAAATGCTGAGCATATCTATTTTAGAGGGGAAAGTGTGCCAGTCAATGCTGGGGTATAGAATAATTTCTAATGACCTGTAATCATTTAGACATTAAAATTGCATCTTGGTAAGTTTAATTTAAAACTTTCACAAAACCTAAAGCCTTTTTGTCAGTTTTTGTGCACAGTTCCATATATCTGTGTTCTGTGTGTAATAGCAACTGACTTAAAATGGCCACTATCCTTTAATGTCAGCATGGTATCTTATCCAGCTGGACACGCATCTATTTTAACTAAGTTTCTTTCCATAGTTCAAAGTAGGACACTGTAATCTTCTACTTGAGAGTGGTTTGTCTTTTTAATAGCATGATCATGTACTTTTCTCCACACCTAAGGTGTTGACTTTCTACTTAAATTTCTAGGTGTCTGTAATATTTGAAAGCATTAGTATGGATTTAGTACTGTAGTCTTCATTCCCAGTAATGTTCTTGTAGTAGTCAGGTCTTTCATAGCTGTATTCTTGAAAAGTCCTGGTTCTTTAGTGTATCTTTTGTTGGCACAGAAGATCCCAGCTATGAGCTACTAATCAACTGTTCCTTGTAGTCCAGTGTTTGAGTCTGTCAGCCCCTAATTGCCTAGTGGGTGAGTCTGAGCAAGTCACTTTAACAGACAGTATTCTCTGGCAATTGTGAAACTGGGCTAGGCTCTTCAACTGTCCACTTGACTGCATGCCCAGAATCTGCCTATGAAATTGAGACTATATGCAGTTGAGACTATATGACATATTTATTTAGACAATACAATAATGAATCAGTGATATCAGTGTAAAAATCAATGAGCCAAAAATCTGTTTGTAAATTGAAGAATTATTTAATTTACCCTAGATACTGGAGCAGAATGCAAGATTATAACTTAAAGGTCATTCCAAGAAATGTGCTTCAGAAGTTTGCTTTCTAAGTCAGAAGCTTTATTGATGACTTACCATTATCAACCATTGAAACCACCAGGCCAGACTGATGTGTACTAACTGTGTTTATAAATGCAAACAGCTTTATTTGTTTAAGTTTGTATCAATAAAGCAGCCTAATATACTAGGAAGATCTGCTTGTGAACATTTCAGCTTGAAAAGGTAAATGCAGAGTGTGCAGATGAAAACACACAACAGAGGGTGCAGTCAGGCAAAATGATTTGCAGAAAATGGTACTGATTCCTACAATCACAATGCTCTGATTTCACCATATCACTATGTAACCAAACAAGTAGTTGTGTAGGTAGATGCCAGTCAATTTGCTATTGGAGCAGTACTAAAGCAAGACTGACAGCCAGTGGCCATTATTTATTTTATTTAGCATTGTTTACCAGGAAAGTCTGACTGGGACAGAGCCTATTTTCAGTGGATGCCTGAGGAGAAATGCTCCAGATACATGTCTTTGGAATGTGGGAGGAAACCAGAGTAGCTAGAGGAAACTGATGCGAATACAGGGAGGACATGCAGACTCTGCACAGAAGGCACCCCAGCTGAGAATCAAACTGGAGAACCTCTTGCTGTGAGGTGACAGTGCTAACCACTAAACCACTGCATCGCCCACACTGTGGCTGATTAGTGCACAAATCCAACTGTTATCAATAGATTATAGATACAAAAATGTTATGAATATACTTAGAGGAGTCACAGTGGAACTGGATTGTGAAATATTGCACAACACCTTCCCTTAACCATTGAACAAGACAGTCCAGCAGCTACGGATGATGTTACGCTCAATGTAAACATTTGACATAACTTTTTATACAAACCTGATGAGGGGAAACGTATAGCTGGTGCATTATCCAGAGCGTAGCTGGTGGAACACCAGGAAAATCTTCTGCATCAGGACTTGGAAGTCATATCAGCTATTCCCTACTTCACACTGTTAGACAGTAAAATTTATGACTTTACATTATTGTACTCCAAATTACTTTGATCTTCAATTTAAAATGAGGTAGTGAAACTCTGGCCAAATGACAACAACATATTCCATTTACATTATATCTTTTACACTTATTATGGTGAAGTTCTTGAGGCCAAACAACTGATGACTGTATCCAAAAGAATGACCTTAATAAGTCAGCTATGTAACCAAATGTTTGAAAGATTCCATGAAGCAGAGTTCAGCATTGTCAAACAGAAGCGTTGACAGTATGTGACACACTGTTCTGGCCTGGAATATCTCATCATAAAGAACTTGTAAAAAAAAAAAAGCAAAAAACGGTCTTATCTGTATGTAAGACATATCACAAAAGCATCACTGAAGTAGAATGATACCTCATAAATTACTGAATAAACCATAAAATAAAGTAGCATCTGATTTGTTTTGGTGTGTGAGTTTGTGACTTATATGTATTTACTATCGTTCAAAACATCTTGAGATTATCAGATTGAATGAAATATCTACACAGTCTATCAAACTATAAAATCCACTTTTCTTACCAAGTTACCCCTGATAAACTAATGTCTGATAATGATCCACCAATTGTTGATGAAGTATCTTACACATTTGTTCACAAAACTCAGACTTTCAGTATGTAACATCTTTATCACAGTATACACAGTCTAATGGATAAGTAGAGAGAGACAGTCATCCACAGTGAAAATTATCCTGAAAAAAATGCATTGCTAGCTCCAAACAAAACTTTTGCCTGCCTCTTCCTGAGTACAAAAACAGACACTTCAACCCACAGAATAGCCACTCCCACAACTGTTAATGGAGGCAAGGAAATTGAAAACAAAGTTAACTATCTCACCTGTTAGCTATCTACTTTACCCAGAGAAAACACAAAATGCCCAATTATCTTGCCAGAAAGCTCACAAAACACTGAAGGACTACTGACAGATCAGTTAAGATTGCATATACTAAAACCTGGATAAATTGTTAGGATCCAAAGTCCATCTGTGAAGTGAATGAATAGGAAGATGCTGGGATTGGGCATGATAACATTCCAGGACCTTGCAATGTTAAAACAAAGTGGAGTCTGTTTTCTAGACATAGTAGAAGACACAGATACAGGATTAGTTTGCTTTCTTCTCAAAAAAAAAATAATAATGTGTCCAGGAAACAGCCAATAAGGGACAGTTTAAGTCATGAACTGCCATAAACTGCCAAATCAAGAGACTTTTACTATGTGCACTTGACGTGATTCTGATATTGAATCAGAAAATACCTCGTATACAGGAAAGGTCAGTGATACTTTCTTGAACTTGATCAGTTACTGGATGTGACTGTTGAATCTGTTATCACATCATCATAGTTGTTATCTATTGGTAAATGTAAAGGATCAGGATTTAGTAAATTGACTGAAATGTCAAAATAGAATGACTTTTTTACAAGCTGTGGTAGCAAAGACTGATTTAACTGCTTCTAACCATTGCAAATTTGTATTACATTTCATATTACATTCTTTACACATATGCATGCATCTGCCTCAAATGGTTGTTTGAATTTCATATCATCCCTTTTTTAGTCAAGTATAGAATAGTATAATATAATATAGCAGTGTATATTATAGATTGCTATATATGCATTTTTTTGTATAAATTCCAATTTAGATTAATGGGATGCATGTAGTGTAGAATGCAGCATCTCTTTTAAAAGTCCTATAAGGCAAAAGCCATATAATTATATCTTGCTGCCATGAAAGTGAGGGATGTAATTATTCATAAAAGATAACTTACATGAAGAAAAAAGAGTAGAGATCCCATTATTGAACCTGTAGAACTCATTGTTTGGTTATAGATTCATTGGAGAGTTTTTGATATCCTTAACCTGCACTTTCCTGTTTGTTAGATGTGGAAATTGCCTAGAGTGTTACTATGAATACCAATGATGAATAGCTTACTAATGAGATCTGTATTTCTAATGGTGTTGAAGACTTTAGGTGTTTATAACAAAAGGTCTGATATAACTTTCCCTTTAATGAGTTCTTCTCTAAAGCATTTAGTGACTGACACAGAACTGCAGTATTGACTGAGAAGTTTTTGTTTAACCACATTGTGAGCATTTCTGAATAGGCAGACAGTGAATTACTATTAATTCCAGAACTGTGGCTACTTTGTTTAAAATGATATTTGGCTGGAAATCTTTTAGGTCAGTAGGGGTATCCTTCCCTTGTGAAAGGACAGTTAATGCTTCTTTCCATATGGCAGGCACTGTACCGATTGATATTTCTGTTGATCAGAAGAATGAGAGGATAGTCTGGAAGTATGCTGCCCCATTTATAAACTTTTAGTAAAAAAGCAGACCCCTCCATGATCCTGACCCTTTGGCATTATTGATTAACTGAATCCAAAACATATTGACTACTTTTAACTGAGATCAGTGTTCAAACCCCAAACAATGATCATGTGAACTACTTGGTGGCATTTCCGATATATCAGCTGCTGCAAAATAATTTCATAACAATTCACCAGGAGTGTAGCCAGACAAAAGAGTAAGTTGGGGTATATTACTTTCTGGCACCATAAGGTTTTTAATGATCCTCCAAAAGGTGTATGTAATTTTCAGTGGAATATTAACAGTCAAATTAACCCTTTTTTCTGCTTTACATTCTAAACATTTTATAGGGCTCAGGTGAGGCCTGGTGTCTGCTGTTTATGTATTTGGTCCAGACTTTATATAATTTAACCTTGAATGCTCTCAGAAAGCCTGACATTCATGCATGAGTGGCATTTTTAAGTCTAAAAAGCTTTATTGGATTTGCACTTTCTAGGATTCTCTTGACTGGTGGGATAACAATGTTTGCAGTCGTTATTGAACCATGGTCTGTGTTCTTCATACTGCAAGCATTGAGGAATCTGTGGTAACCTAGGATATTACCTTTGTTATGGGCTGCAAACACTGTCAGCCAGGATCCCTAATGAGCAGAAATTTGATGGATGCAAGAATGGCATCCACCCTAGTTTGCTACCTCTAATAGAGTTTTATCATTGTAGATTATAAGGGTTATCAACTTATTTAGTCTGTGAAGACACAGTAATTTATAGGTAGGGGACTAGTACAAGCAATAAATATTTATGAGTGCAATGCAAAGTATTTTACAGTTAGTGCTGTTCATTAACTAGAGCAGATTATCTTCAATCATATGAATATGTTGTTCAGGAGGAATATAAATTCCTAGCAGTTTGTAAGACTGATGGGGACCCTATGGGGTATTGACAATGACAGCTTACCTATGCCAATGGAAGTGGCATTGTTTTTTTTAAATGGGTACATTTTAAATATTTTTTTGGTTAGTATGGTTACACTAACAGATGATTTATGAAATCTCACTATGAAATATGCTATAACTGATTAAATTTGCCCCACTGCTTTTAATACATGCTTCAAGCCAAAACTCTATTTACTTGGACATCTAGAATGTAGAACTATGAAAAGGCCTGCAGTTATTCAGTTTTGTTTCAGACACTATGTACACTGATAACCAGGAGTGTAGCTAGAAATTTACATTTTATAGTCAAACCCAATGTTGTTGCCCTCACCACCCCACCCACCTATCATTTTAAAAATGTTCCCAGCCCTAAAAATGCTACTCCCAGACAAATAGGAAGGAAACACTTTATTTTTACCTATCACTTATACCCATAAAACAAGTTTTGAAGATACACTATACTGTAAATATGAGTTTACACAGTTCTAAACATTATGTGCTTTTTAAGGGTTGACATTTTTAAGAGATACTCAGAAGAAGAATGTACTCATTTAAGTATACTGAGTATGCATTGCTACATCATTTTGATAATTTTAATCTGTATTCTCCCTGGCTTTGCACAGAAGTAGTCATTATGGGAAGTTAAGGAGCTACTTTTAGTGACCACTGTGGGCTCTTCTGATACAGTAACAATTTTGTAAATGAGAAGGTTTGGAGAAATAGTAAATCATTGGGCAAATTCAAGAGCACATGCATCCTTAATTTGTGTAAACTTATATGTAGATTATCATTAGCAAGTTTTTTTCCCCTTTCAGGAAGTTGTAGTGCCCAAATGTGTTTTGAATATTGCATTGCTTGATGGTCAGGAGCACCTCCTGCATCTGATCACGTTCACAAGGTACATATGAACTAGATGTGTATATGACAGCCAGGAAAAAATTTAATTAATGAAGTAAGACAAATGTTGCACCTTCTTCAGTAGAGTGGTGGAAAGTAGCATATTATGCATTACTTGTTAATATTTGACAAAAGAATACTTCATATAGGGAGCATGTCATGCCATCGAACGTAATTTTGATGAATGCAAAAAGAAAGAGTACTCTTCTTTGAAATTACATTCCTTGACAGTGGAGTTGGCTTTTTTTCCCACTATTGTGCAACTCAGAATTGGTATATGTAAGTCAAGAGAGGTGTCTCCCCACATGGAGGGTGCAGGGGAGCTTGCCCCCTACAAAAGCAAAATTGTCGAATTGTTCTTTGAGAATGGTTTCAGCAAACAGTTTTCATTGTTTTCCATTCGCCGAAATTACCTTTGATGACTCAACACAAATCGCTTTGTATGACCATGAAGCTCCTCCTTTGATTTGCTGCAGATAACTTACTGAGCGCTCTCTGAAGGTCCTTTGGAACATCAATTAAGAGTATCAGGAAACTGTATGGATTACCATAAAGAATTGCTATAGTTTGTACCCATTTACATAAAATCTAAGAAAGTTACATAAACTCTTAGTACAAATTATTCAATAATCTGTTATTTTTGTCTTAAAATAAAGTGTAAAAGCTCAGAAATGTGAGCACTTGTCTGTAAAGCTTAAAGTTCAGAAGATCATAGGTTCTGTCCCTATATAAGTCACTTAGATTCATGTTACACTATTGATACCAAAGCACAGGAGACATGATAATATGCTACTAATATATCATCATGTATATGAGCACCAAACAAATGCTTCACCTGCCTTATCATTTTGTATTTAATAAAATGAAAACCCCCTGTGAAGGCTTCACTACACCTTGCTTTCATAACACCCCCTTTCCTTCCTACATTTCCATCTTCAAAACTTTCAACCTTATATCTAGCTAAGATTCTTTCAACCACCCCTACCTTACCTCTCACCATAATTATTTCTGTAATGCAGCCTCATCTAATTTCCTCACACTTATTCCTCTCTCTCATCTAACCCCCTGCCTCTTCCATTACATCTATATTCATTTATTTCTCCCAACAGTAAACTTCTTGCTAAGCATCTACCGTATTACTTACATATCAAAATCTCTTTTGCCTGCATGCTAATTTTAACAAATCTGATTGGACTGACCTTGACCTCTACAAGACACTCACAGATATGACTTATCTCATATATAAATCTGATTGGACTGACCTTGATCTCTACAAGACACTCACAGACATGACTTATCTTATATATAAATCTGATTGGACTGACCTTGATCTTTACAAGGCACTCACAGATGTGACCTATCTCATATATAAATCTGATTGGACTGACTTTAATCTCTACAAAACACTTACAGATGTGACTTGTCTCATATACACAAACCATGGAAGCCTTGATTATGATTGTATGTAAGTTTGTACTACTAATATATGGCTACACCATATATGTTTTATTTTAATATCTTGTCATTGTTCCTACTTAAAAAAAAAACTGTGCACTTATATTATTGTACTTTATGATTATACTTTGTAAGTGTCTGGAGATTTTCTCCCTGGACCTCTGCTGAAAATTGGCTTCTGACCAGTCTGACTTTCCCGGTCACCAAATGTTAATAAATAAATAAATAAATTGTCAAGTGCAGACTGGAGGAGGAGGATCCATCAAGCCAACTTCAACTACCTAATGGAAAACTCCTGGATCACTTTTACCCATTGGGATTCACTGCCATGTGCTCTCTCGATGTGTGCCAGCAATGATTCCTTTGTGATGAGAGAGAGAGATCCCTTTTCTTCAGACTGTTATATACAAGTCTGGGGATTATGGAGGCATCTGCATTCCCAAAGAGATGATGGCTGAAAACACATGTATTTTTTTTTTTTGGTTGGTTGAGTTTAAATTGATGAACTGGTTTATCACTGAATTGTAACTTAACATGTCATATTAAAAGCTCTTATGAAATTTGTTGATAAAGAATAAAAGAGTTTCTTATAAAGCCTGGGAATATATTAGCTTATAAAAGATGATTATATATTTATTTAGTCTTTGTAGACAGGGTTAGTCCTACTAGGCTAGTCGTCTCTTTTCAGAGATGGTATTTATACTTCTTGAGGAAATTTGACCAGGCGATCAGGGAACGTACCGTACTCTTTTTGACAGGTGTCATGGGATCATTTATAAACACACACACACACACACACACACACACACACACACACACACACACACACACACACACACACACACACACACATAGTGGGACAGTTTAAATTCCAGTTCAAGTGTGACAAGCAGTGGCATATTTTTTCACACCAACATTTTCGTTGCTGACTGGGGAATTGCAGAAAATATATTTCAGTTGAACTCAAATGTGTGACTTGTTCTTTGACTGATTAGTTTCAAATAACAGGCATGTGCAGAATGTCTTGGGACATCTCTTAAGGTGACAGCATGGTCATACTGAATTTGCCATTGCACGAAATATGCATTTAAATATTTCATTTTCTGATTACTTTGGATTTATACGTAACTTTGCATAAGATTATAATGTGCTTAAACTCTTTTTTCAGCTGTGACTAGAAACTACCTGCTTCAGTTCTATTACTAACACTAGTTTATTGCATACCAAGACATATTTATGTACTATTGTTGGCTGAGACAAGCTTATGGCTGTCATTCGACAAATATTTACAGCTTGAGAAGTGGGTCAGTATGGCTGATCCATCTTGACCCTTTCTTAGTCAGAACCAAGGACAAAGCCAAAACAAGCAGGGAATACAGTGAAATTTATTTCTGATACTGGTATAGCACAATGGTATCACAGAATAAAAAAACAATATCCAAGGTCTATACCTTGGATAGCATGACTTAATGACCAAATGAAATGTAATATACATAGGTATTTATGAATAATGAGAGATGTTAAAAATGTTAAATACCTGATGGTAATGCTGTTGTTGATTTTGTTGATGTTGGGTACCCTACTGTTGTTCTTGCTGGGTACCTTGCTGTTGTTCTTGTTGGGTACCTTGCTGTTGTTCTTGCTGGGTGTGTTGGTGGTAGAGTTGGATATCCAGCAGCTATAATATTATAAAACAAAAATCAGTTCTACATAATCATCTACTGTTTGTAGTAGTTATACAGCAGATATCAGCATTTTGATCTGTCATTCAAACAAAGTAAGAACCATGAAAATAACGTGAATCGTTAACAAAGAATTTGAAATAATGTAAAACAAACTATACCAGAATGACTTTATCTTATCAGTATCGATGTAATAGAACATTAAAATTGTTTGTGTCAATATTATGCAAATACCCAGAGTTAGTTGTACAAATAGTTCATAGGATCGGGTTTTTGCATTTTCTATTGTGGTGAGCATGTAGTTCTTATGTACATTTATACTGCTAAAGTGTGATTTTGATAGTATTTTTTACAATTTTCCTCCATCTACATTGCATTTTAAGTATATCGGGTTAAACACAGATACTTCATTTTAGTAGGGATTAAGTTACCTGAGCATATTACACCAGCATCCTGATAGTGATTGCAGTCATGTGAATACCATCCTCGGTGTGGGCAGTTCCACAAGTTGGATTCACTCCCAGTGCAATTAACATCATCCAGAAGTATGCTCCCATATCCTGCTCCAAAATAAGCATATCCTGGAGCACTAAGGGCATATCCACATTCGAGCTGTCTGCAGACTACTTGAGCATCATTTATATCCCAAAAGTCATGACAGACTGTTCCCCAGGATCCATAATAATCAATCTCAACTCTTCCAGCACATCGATGCCAACCATTTACAAGCTGCAGCCTGAAAACTGGAAAAAAAGGTGAAAAGATTGTGACCATACGGAATAAACAAGTATCCTATCTCCACAGCATAGACTGAAGAATGTCCTAACTATGACCAATATGTTCTCAGTTCGGACAGTTTTTGGGATTGGGAGTGAGCATCTGGCCTTGGCTTGCCCATCTTGGAAAGAGGGATGTGGTCTGGCCTACTGCAACATTGCTGCCTATTACAGAGAAAGGTGCAGAGCATTTAACATGTAAACCTTGGACATACAGTTTGCTCTGACAAGAAGGGTGTGTGCACTAACCTTCAGTAAGCATGAGCAGGGGGTTATATGAGCTCAAATGGAGGTATAGCAGGCTGTGCGTGTGCTCCTGAAGGAGGTGGTTACACTACTTGTAAAAAAAAAAAAATGGTGGTTGTCTGAATGAAGGTTTCCCACATTTGGGTGTCACCGCCAGTGAATGAGTGAAGTAATTGTTTCTCACCCTATGGGGATGTAAAAGGCCAGCTGATCAAAGGACAGCTAATGGCTGGCAGGCACTGGACATTAAAAAAATGATGTAATAAATCTGACTACTTTCACATTTAATATATTTTTTTTAATTATTTTAGAAATTATCTATTTTATAAAATGCATCTAATAAAAATGTCATATTTGTTAATCTGACTCTGTGAAATACACATTCTATTTCCAGGCAAAGAAAATTCAGTTTCTAAGTTATATTTTTAGAACCTCATCCTATACCTCCTTAGAATACTGTTGGGATTTGCTAACTAATCATGTCTCATTTAATTTATACTCAATTAGTTAAACAAAAACATCTAAACTTGCAAAAAAAAATCACAATGGCAACCAGTAACAGAAAGCAGTGCAGAAGTGCATAAGACTACTTAACATTTATTTGTTTCAGGATGCAAATCCTCAGTACTCCCAATGTGGGGGATTGTATCAAAAGACCAACTCTCTGGATATGTCAATTCCAAGCTCTCACAAACTCAAAAAACAGGGAAATGTAGTTTGGGCACAGATTAATTTGTCCAGGGACACTGCAGTGGGGAGTAGGGTGGGGAATTTGGCTGGATTGTACAAAATCATGTAATGTGGTGGGGAGATAGTTTGGGGGTAGGAAGTTAAGGGTTAAGTGATTAAAGGAAGGTATGATATAGGCAAGAAGTGAAGTAAGGAGTGGGGAGGAGTTAGTTGGTTTACACAGTATTTGTTCGTTGAACAATCAGATTCTGGTGTGGGCTTGCTGAAAACAGCAGATTTACGTCCAGAATGACCAGTAGTAAGTAGTGTGGTATAGAAAGACCTCAGGATATTTATGAGCGAGGGAGGTGGAGTGTGGGTTATTGGGTGAGTTTTTTTTCCCTGTGAGAGGTGTAGTTTGTGGCATTTGGGATGGGGCCTGTTATTTTGTTGGGGGCATCTGAGGGGGGTCTTTTGTGCTGTGCTAGTGGTCTCTCTGAAGTTGTGTATGGTTCCCTCTTTTGGTCAAGTGGGGTCTGTTCAACTTTTTCAGAAAAAAATGACATTGGTGATTTGGGCGATCTTTGGTGGGTGTCCTCAGGTAACAGAGTGAAGCTAGGCTACTGTTTGTTGGCGCTCTGCCTTGCCTCAGGTTTATTGGTCTGCAGTCAGCCCATTTATTGTATTAGGTGGAGCTGCGTGTGCAATGAGGTACACGGAAGTACATATGGCTTAAGTTGTTATGGAACAGGTTTTTACATATTTCCGGATATTAGGGAATTTAGTTTAAGAAACAGAAAATGTATAACTAAAGTATGTCATTTGCTTTGTAATAGGTAGCAGCTATTTTCATGCCAACCCGATATGCCAGACATTAATTTATCTATCTAGCTATCTAGCTAGCTAATTTATCTCTATCTCTCTCTTGATATATGCACATACACACACACACACACACACACACACACACACACACACACACACACACACACACACACACACACACACACACACACACACACACACAGACACACACACACACACACACACACACACACACACACAAACACACACACACACACACACACACACACACACACACACACACACACACACACCTATTTACCTGTTCAGTAGCTTTTGACTGTTATGCTCAAACACAAGGTTGCTTCCTTCGGCTTTGTATTAGAAACTTACCTCGAAGGATGCACAGTAGCAAGTCCCACCCGAATCCCAACCACCATCCAACAGTCTGTGAAAGTTAAGTAATATTCATAATGATCGCCCTTTTCATCAAGGTAGAGTGTTCTCGGAGTTGGCATATTTAATTTGCGGGGGGTGTAGAGGGTGCAGGGCCCCTGCAGAAACAAAAGAAAAAAACATGCTTGCAGTTATTTCACAATCAACAATGAATGTATGCATGATCAACAGCCAGTGTACACTCTCGTGTCACCTGTCAATCATTAATGCTACAGTCACTTCTGCGCAGACTGGCCTGTGAGGTACTTTTCAATACAATACCCTTCCCTCTTAGTATGGTGTTGCTTTTGGTTGGGCTCTGAAGCATAGTGTACCTCCTGTGCTGTCATTGGTGGTAATAATGGGGTTTGGACGTTTTATTGGTCGGGACTGCAAGTGAGGTGACTGGTGTTCAGTGGGGGATGATCTCCAGGCTTGTTGTTTTGTGTTGGTTTGGGCCCATGTATTTTACTGATATTCTGCTGTGTTTCAGTGGTTCATAGGTTCATACTAGGCTATCTGCCCTAGGGCATTTATAAGCCTAGCCAGAGTGTGTTTGGCTTTCGCCACCCATTTTAAATTAATTTTGCTATGCCTTTTTTTGAGGTTAGTATACTGTGCCTCTGTCTAACAGTGACACAGAAGTGATAGCCGGGGTAAACCTACGATCTCCCATCCACTCATCAAGATTCCTCTTGAAGAGAGTCAATGTGGGACTCTGCCTAACCTGGACTGGGATTTTATTCCAGAGTGAAGGGAGCCTCTGGGTTATGAATCTGTCCCTCCAGCATGTCCTATTTATTTCAGTGCTGAGGTTCAAGTCTCTCGAGCGCATAGCTCGATGGGATTTGGATTTTCTGAGGTGCAGCATGTCCATTAATTCCGGGTTGGACATGGCTTTATACGTCAGGCACAGATTGCCTCTGAACAGACGGTATGCCACTGAGTAGAGCTGGAGTTTCTTTAACCGGGCAGCATATGGCATCTGTTTGAGCCCTTTGATCCTCTTGGTGAGGTACTTTTGGGGTCTTTCCAGTTGCTGCAGGTGTCTGGTAAGGTACATCCCAAAAGGGGCATTGTACCTTACCAGACACCTGGGCATATGGGCCTGATGAGGGATGAGTAAAGAGGCACGATGACCTCCCCTGATCTAGATGTGAATCCCTTCATGACTAGGTGGGCTATATAAAATGTTTTTCTAACCACTTTGGCCACGTGGTTGTCAAATGAGAGATTGCTATCAACTTGGGTCCCCAGGTCCCTAATGACTTCTTCTGTAATTAATGGATTACCCCCTATGTGGTAATTTGTGGGCACTTTGTTTTTGCCAAAGGGGATGACTATACACTTTTTGGCATTTAGCTTGAGGCCATGGCTCTGGCACCAGTTGTCTGTTTCTATGAGGCCCTTTTGGAGGATGCTTGTGTCGGCTGGAGAGTTGATTATGGCACCCAGTTTGCAGTCATCTGCGAACTTGGTCAGCCACAGTCCTTCCGTGTTGGCCTGTACCACCGAGAAATATATACTGAACAAGAGAGGTCCCAGGACTGAGCCTTGTGGGATGCCACTTGTAACTGGTTTGGAGTCTGACATGGCTCCAGCAATTCTAACCATGTGGGTTCTGTCCTCGAGCCAGTTTGCAACCCATCTAGTGACATAGGGGTTTATATTTAAGCTGGTGAGCTTATCTATAATGCCCGAGTGGGGTATTGTATCGAAGGCTTTTGCCAGGTCCAGGTAGGCTGTGTGGACCACCTTCACCTCATCAATGGCCTTGGTGACTGTTTCAAAGAAATCGACCAGGTTTAAGAGGCAGGATCTGCCTTAACAAAGCCAAACTGGGTAGGATCCAGTGTCTGTAGGTCCCCAATATCTTTATTTATGAGATCCATGATGATCCTTTCCATAGCTTTGCAGACCAAGCTAGTCAGGCTTATGGGGCGATAGTTTCCAGGATCCGTTGAGGCACCACCTTTGTAGAGAGGGACCACTGTTGCTGTACGCCACTCTTTGGGTACATATCCTGTAGTAAGGCTAAGATTGAACAGTAGTTTTATGTTTGGGTTTAGCTCTTCTTGGAGTTCATGTAGGACGCAGCCCGGGACACCATCTGGTCCCATTGATGCTGTGTTTTTTGCTTTGGAGATGGCGGCTCTTACCTGAGCATCTGAGATGTCTGGGGGGCAGCACTCTGTTGGGATAGATATTTGCCCTTTTGGTGGGGAGGGGGGGGGTTTGCACTGAACCTGTCAGCTAGGATGTTGGCAATGTCTGTGGGCTCGGTGTATTTTTTGTCATTTTGGACTAATTCTGAGCATATCTGGGAATTCCCACCCAGATTCCTAACATAACTAAAGAAAGCCTTGTGATTATCCTTAGTGTCCTGTGCAATTTTTCTCTCGAAGCTGGCCTTAGATGATTTTATGAGTGCCTGTAGTTTTTTGCTAATACTCATCAGAGATGCCTTCCCTTTTTGGGATTTTGCTCTATCATGTAGTAGCTTCCTCTTTCTATTGTATAGTTTGTTTATGGCTGGGGTCCACCAGACAGGACGTCTTCCTTTGGAGGATTGGGTCTTGGTTTTATTTGGGATTGCATGATCCATGCATTCCTGAAGGTGTTCATAGAATGTGTTTATAAAGGATTCTGCGGTCCGGGCCGTATTTTCCACAGGCCCGGGGGCTTTGAAGGATTTCGCCTCGGTTTTGAGGCGTGTGAAATTTGCTTTAGAGAAGTTTTTCACTGTGGTTTTTTGGGCAGGGGGTGGGGTCGGGATGTGAATATCCAGTGAGATTAGTTTATGGTCTGATCTTACCAGTGAGGGATACACTTCTGGTCTGGAGCATAGTGTCCCCATGTTGGTGATGATCAGGTCCAGTATGTTTTCCCTTCTTGTGGGAGTGGTAACAAGTTGTTCCATAGCATTTGAGTTTATAAATTCTAGGAACCTTTGGGCTAGGGTGTTGGAGCTAGAGTAATGCTCCCAGTCTATGTTTGGGTAGTTGAAGTCGCCCAATATAATGGTGTTTGGGGAGACCTTCATATTTTCCAGTATTCTCAGGAAGGCC
>NC_056748.1:315214480-315341980 GCF_019279795.1 Protopterus annectens
GGGACAATTTTGTCTTATACTAGGTAAGTGTGAATCTAATGGGATAGTGACTATTATTGTCTTATATTAGATAAATAGGACTTTATGTTTTTTCATAATTGTTCATTTTTTTTCTTGTTTCAGGTGGGGTTGTTGTCATATTGGGACAGTCTTTTGTGCATTGGGCAACAAAGTGTGCTGCAGTTAGACTCGATGGTGCTGAATTAGGGTTACAACAATAGAAGTGTAATGTAATTTGGCAAGGTTTTAGAGATGTACAGTGGGATCAACTTATTGACAACTTTGAATATTGGCAGATTAGGATTGGAATACTTTGTATTTTGGTCCTTCATTTGGCAGGTAATGACTTGGGGGAAGTTCCAAAGAGACAGTTGCTGGCTATGATGTGGGGGATTTGATCAGTTTGAGGCACTAGTTTCCATCTATGAGTGCAGCTTCATCATCTTCTTTCGGCTGTTCCCGTTAGGGTTCGCCACAGCGGATCATCTGTTTCCATTTCTTTCTGTCTTCTGCATCTTGCTCTGTCACACCAACAACCTGCATGTCCTCTCTCACCACATCCATAAACCTTATCTTAGGCCTTCCTCTTTTCCTGTTACCTGGTAGCTTCATCCTTATCATCTTTTTCCCAAAATACTCAGCATCCCTCCTCAGCACATGTCCAAACCAGTGTAATCTTGCCTCTGCCTTTGTCTCCAAACCTTCCAACCTGGGCTGACCTTTTAATATACTTATTCCTAATCCTGTCCACCCTCGTCACACCCACTGCAAATCTTAACATTTTTAACTCTGCCACATCCAGTTCTAACTCCTGCCTTTTTGTTAATGCCACTATCTCCAACCCATATAACATAGCTGGTATCACTACCCTCTTGTAGACCTTCCCTTTCACTCTTACTGGTACTCGTCTGTCACAAATCACTCCTGACACTCTTCTCTACCCACTCCATCCTGCCTGTACTCTCTTCTTCACTTCTCTTCCACACTCACCATTTCTCTGAACTGTTGATCCCAAGTATTTAAACTCATCCACCTTCACCACCTCTACTCCTTGCATCCTCACCATTCCTCTATCCTCCCTCTCATTCACACACATATATTACAGATAGTCTGGAGGCATGCTGTTACATTAATGGCTATTGAGCAGGCTCACCATTTTCTAAACCATTGGCTTTCCAGGGTCTTGGCTCAGTTTGGTGTTTATGTTATTGATCATAGCGATTTTGATAATAGAGATCCAATTCAGTTTCAAGAGGATGGAGTACATTTAAGTGATTTGGGCTTGGATTTGTTTAACGTGCATCTTTTGTTATTTTTTTGAAGAATTTGGTTATGTTGTTGTAGTTTTTGGATAGGGGGAACTGCCTGTTGTCAGACTGGTGTGACGATCCCCTCTTCTGTTCCCCCTTCTTGTTTATCTGTGTTTGGGTTGATATAGTGGTTATTTGTTATAGAAGTGAGTGGTAGCATGCTGCTTCTAATAGGAGGTTGAGCTTAAGTGACCAGATTGTTTAATGCTGTTTATGTCAATATTTGAAGGTGAATGGATAACGCTGCCTATGGTAATTTGTTATACTGGAATTTATGACAATAAAGTGTTATGGATTTAATCAGATGTGGTTTGTGTTTTGTTATCAGTAAATGGTCATCTTATCCTAAACATTGTGTGTAAAGGGGGTCTGGGCAAACATTTATTTTCCACTCTTCTCCCCCCATAAAAAACAAGAAAAAAAGAAAGTACAAGTTCTGATATAATTAAACAATGGCAAAACCACATAACTATCTGCAGTATTCCTCCGCTATTGAATTTATTCCAAAATGCAGATTTTTGTGCCAGCTAGATGAATCTTTCATTTGATGTTGTTAGAGCCTTACCCTGCATATCACATTAATGCCTTTGTGGCATATGCTAATGTTTTCTCTGTGGTATCTGTTATGTACTCACATGTAGAAGCAGAGCTGGGCATGAAGTAGAAGTCTGAAGCAAGTCAAAGGGCTGATGTCAGCACCTCTGCAGAGTCTAGCAGTGATATGTTGACATGCTGCAGTCAGAGGACAACATGACCCTTGCATTTGTCTGATCTGGTTGGGAAGCTATCCTCCACAGCAGAACCGATTCATGGTCAAATGGTACCTAGGCAGGGTAGTGGACCGAGCCCCCCCCCCCCGCCATACCAATATCCCATTACCTGCCTTTCTCCAATTACCCAAAAATACTGTTCAAATTATCAGTGTACATATGCTTTGCTTATATTTACAATGGTCAAGAAACTTGTAATTTAATACTTTTATTTCAACTTTTACAACAAAATCAACAGCAGCCATTTGCCAAACAAACAAAAAACTCTCACAGTGAAAGCAGACTTAGCATGAGCAACACTAAAACGTATTTTCCATTGAAACGTTTGGCAAGCCATTAAACTACAAGATATGCACTGGGATTCATACTCAAAGACCATATTCCAAAGCACTAATTACAGACGGATACCTCTCAACTGTACAGATTTTTGCAGAATGTTCATATTTTTGGCCTGTTCCACTTTTTTCCTATCAAATCACTGGGATGATCCCAGGATTGAAGTCACTAAATAATGACATACATTTGAGTTTCAGAATTCAAATTCTTCAGAAAATGTATATTAAAACAAATCCTGTTACTCTAGCAACTTTATAAGTTTATAAGAGAAATATTTTAAATGTGTCCCTATTTGTACCCCCATTTTGTCAAGCTTTGTACAGAATTTTTGCATTAAGAGGTTGAGAGGTATATGTGAAGGGTGCAGTGATTCTAAGACACTTATGTACCACATTTGCTAACAACATGGAACAGCCCAGGCAGATGCAAGGGTCCCTTTTCAGGGGCAGACCAGGAGCACTGTCGGGTGATGTGACTTGGTTAGAGTCACTTGGTAGCTAAATGAAGCTTGAGGGAATCTAACCTGCAGCTCATTAACAGGTCATAGCTTTACTCATCTGCACTAAGTGGCAGACACATGCTTTTATAGTACAACACAGAAGTGTTCACACCCATTTTACCTGGAAAAAAAAAAGAAGAAGAAAAAACAAAGAAGTGTAAAAATGTATTCAGAGTTAAAATCTTAGCATTAAACTCATAGACTTCATGTTGCGCAGTGTTCACAACACAGTAATAAATACACTGTCAACAGAAAAACTAGGTATTTGTTGTTTGTGAAATGCTTGCATTTCAGCCAGGCTCAGCCTGAACTTGGTCAGTATTGCACTACCCTGGTAAACAAATGTAAATAAATAAATCAATCAAGGATTGTACCCAGTGAACAAGGCTGATATGATGACTCCCTTTACTTCCATTGATTCCTTCTTTTACATCTTAACTATTCTGGGAGACAGAAACCAAACATTTACACACACACACACACACACACACGCATGCACGCACGCATGCACGCACGCACACACACACACACACACACACACACACACACACACACACACACACACACACACACACACACACACAGAACTTGAGGAGTTATTGGCAAGTATACTCGGTTTATGTTTATTATGGCTGTCTGCTTTACACATCATCTGCGCATTCATCAGTCCATTATCACAGTTTTGCTTCACCTTTATCAGTTTCTTTCCAAGTATCAGTGCAATCACTGAAACTGTGCTGCTCAATCTGCCTCTTTACCATTGATGATAATTCCCTGCTCCATTTGCATCTCTGCATTCTCTCTAAACCTGATTCTCTCCAAATACAGTAATAAATGAATGAACATTATCTTACAGCTGAAACACAGCATTCCATGAATTCCTTCTTTAAAGACAACCTATTAAGCCAGTAGCCTTCTTGTCACCAGCCCTGATCTAAGATGTCTAAAATGAACTATAGTTAACATATGACTGCTATGTCTAGTGTACATTTACTTGTGCCATTTATTCTGAATTTGTTTTATATTTTGTGTGTACAATACATACTTCATATACCCGATCCTAACTAGTAAAAAAATACATCATAGATGGTAACAGTTAAAAAAAGCAAAGTGTTTATTTATTACTTATAATACAAACTGGCATTCCATGGATGCAGGACTTAACTCCACGGGTACTTTCCAAAAGCTGTAGTGTGACATTTGCCAGCCTAAATGATGTGTTGTTAGTCAAAGGTGTAGCTAAGTATACTCAGTGTATTCAAAACAGGTTTTGCATGAATATATATTTCTGAATAAGAACTAAGGAACTGTACTGAATACAACTATTGATTGATGGTCATTCTTATTAAGTTACCAGAAAATGAAACACAGAGGGACAGCAAACATTTGAGGCAAGTTTAAGGATGTGCTTCAGAATTTGGGATGGTTGAAAGATAGTTTGTGCTTACGCATACAGGCACACACACACACTTGCACATTCACACATATGCATATATGCACACATGTACATACACAGAAATTCACACATGCATTCATGTGCGTGTGCGCACACACACTTGCACATTCACACATTCACACATATGCATATATGCACACATGCATTCATGTGCACACACACACGCACACACACACACACGCACACACACGCACACACACACACACGCACACACACACACACACACACACACACACACACACACACACACACACACACACACACACACACACACACACACACACACACACACTGGATAGTTAGTTACTTACCACATAATCCAAACAGCAATGTCCTCAGCACTGGTACTTTTTTTTCTTAAAAAGACTGCATACATGCTAGAAATCTACTGCTTGTCTGCTGTTGGTCCATTTTGTGACAAGCTCCCGGAAGTCTCTTTCTCATTGGCTCTACAGTTGAGCCAATGAAAGAGAAAAACTCAGAGATTTTACACATCAAAGTGGATGGACCTAAATTACAGAAAGGAGATATGTGGGTATAACACCCTTTTTTCTGGTATTTATGGGCCCCTCAGGTAGCACTGAGCCCTACACAGCTGCCTAGGGAGCCTAGTGCTGGATCCAGTCCTGCTCCACAGCGGGAAGATGTACAAACATATTGAGCACCTTGTGGCTTTATTGGCTGGGTGCACACTATCCTCTGAGATGGAGGATCCTCCTGTGGCTGAAGGCCTCACGTGTTCTTCCTGTGTTTGAAACAGCAGTTTCAGAGATTTCATTGCTTTTTCTTATTTTTTTTTGTTATACACATTTGTTGACTGGGTAAACTCACTGAGCACACATGTCTCTTTTTAGGGGTGACTTGGAAGAACTTTCTGCTTAAGTGATTTGCACAGAATCACACAGCAGGCAAGTGAGGGAAGCAGAAAAAAATAAAACTCTATATCTGAGGCTACATAGATGGCTCTAATTCTAATGCAGCCACACCCAGTACACAAACATATTTTACCTTCCAACCTGTTCCTACTCAACTTATTCGTACACTACTTAAGAAACTAAGACCCACCACTCTGGCTGCCGACCTCCTCCCAGCAGACTATCTGCAAAAGGCTGCTAACACCACAGCATACCCCATCTCAGTCTTGATCAACAGAGCTATATCTGAAGCTACTGTACCCACTATATGGAAATTCTCCCATGTCATACCTCTTCATAAAGGAGGCAGTTCCACTGAACTATTAAACTTTAGACCCATAGCTATTCTGTCACGTCTAGCTAAAATTAAGGAGAAGTGCGTACACATACAGCTCATGCACTACCTCACACAGAACAAGCTGTTGCCCAACTTTCAGCATGGCTTTAAGCCACAACACAGTACTACTTCTGCCCTCCTATCTTTCTCTAACATCATTAACCACAACCACAATAATAACAAACTGTCCTCAACACTCTTTCTAGATCTATCCAAGGCTTTTGACATGGTTGACCACAAAATGCTTAAAAATACCTTGAAGACCTTCTCCTTAAACAACCATGCACTCCAGTGGTTTCAATCCTACCTGCAGGGCAGGCAACAGGCAGTCCTATGGCAGGACAAGCTATCATCTTGCCTACCCATCACATTAGGAGTCACCCGGGCTCGATACTAGGACCCCTTCTTTTCTCCAGCTTTATCAATGACCTTCATTCAGCCATCCCAGATGCTACCTGCATTCAATATGCGGATGCCGCCACCTTTATTTGTTCTGACACCTCAGCAGTTACTTTATTCACATTAACCCAAAATACCTTCAATACAGTGAAAAAATGGCTCTCCAATCAACATCTAATCCTAAACCCCAACAAAACTAAGCTGCTCCTTTTCTCCCCCACACGCATTACCCCCCTACCATCCTTCAACATAACCACTAACAATGGCACTATCATCTCCCCAGAAGCCCAAACTAAACTATTGGGTGTCATAGTTGATAACAACCTGAAGTTTGATGCACATATCAATCAAACTATCAAAACAATTAATAAAAACATTAGCTCTCTTTATAGAATCAAACCTTTCCTTACCCCACTTGCTAGAACTGCAATTGCCCGTTCCCATCTACTATCAACTCTTTTCTACACCTCACCTCTATACTCCAGCTAAAACAAAACAGATCTTAATAAACTATCATCCTGAATTAACCACATTGCCAGATTTGCTGCTGGCACAGCCTACCGGACACACCACTGTCACAACATAAATCACCTAAGATGGCTTGAACTGCTTAGCCTACTGCAGTTCAACCAGCAAATAATGTCACATAAAGTCCTTTACCAACCAGAAAATACACCTGCACTAAAGAATATTATCAGCTCCTACACCAGCACCTGGCCACTGCGATCATCCACTAGACTCCTAGTTCAAACATACAAATCCAACTACTCAGTTGGGGACTCTCTGTTTGCCAACTCTGTTGGAAAAACATGGAACAGACTCCCAGCTGACTTGACCCTAGAACCCTCACTAACTCAATTCAAAAACAAACTCAAGAAATACTTCAAAACTCATTGGTTATGTCCTTGCACTAAGCCCGACTAGTGACCTCTCTATTACTTAGCTGGCTTACCTTAAACTACTTCTAACTTTTTTCTACCACACCATTTCAGAAAGGGTCAATTGTATAAGTGCTGCTCAATGTGTCTTAAACCTGAATGTAATGTTATGTATATATAACTTTGAAAATAATGTTATGTTTTGTAAAGTGTTTTATAATAAGTTATACTATGTGCTAAATGCTGGTATTGCTTGTGACTGTAATCTGCTTGAAACTAGCATTTACTAAATGTTCAATGTGCATTATCATCTTGGAGCTTTTCTCCCCGGGCTTCCACTGAAAATGGACATATATCCAGTTGGACTATCCCAGTCAACAAATGTAAAATAAATGTTGTGTCTTTCGGCTTTTTCTGGTTAGGGCTCGCCACAGTGGAACTCCGGTCCGCTAATGATTGGTAGTTGATTTTTACGTGCCGAGTTACCAGCCCTGACGCGCAACCTTCAATGAAGGTACGCCCATTCACGCATGTCTCCACGCAGAAGATGCCCTAGCTGCAAATCAAACCGGACAGCGTCTTACTGTGAGGTGACAACGCTACTGCAGCACCACCACCGCGGGTAACAAATGTAAAACAAATAAATAAAGCAGCTTGTTAACATCTCAGAACCTTAATCCTCTGCACTAACCTACCACACAGGCCAGCACCACAGGGCACCTGATGTCAACATAATTGAAATTTGCCCCCTGAAATGTATGCATCATTGGGGATATATCAACAGATGCACATGACTGTCATACAGACATAGTCTGCTGCCACACAATAGGCAATATCTCTGAGAAGTGTTTTGTGTGGCATTCATGATGATGCTACTCAGTGCTATTGTGAGCTCTCTGTGTACTTGGAGCCCACGTATCATGAAATCCCTGGTCTGCTGAGGCCTGTGGTAACACACACTGCTTCATTTAGCAGATCCATCTGCAGGATAATTAGTGATTTCATGATGCCAGGGGGTAAGATACACACACATAAGGTGTATGAGGGCCTTTATAAATGGCACATTCAGCAGCTGTGACAAGAGCTGTCAAAAGGCTTGATACCTCTCATTACATGTGGCAATGGTAACCCACATCCAGCAGTGAAGCTTGCAAGTATTGAGTTCCATCCAGGTCACAGAGAAACACACCATCCTGCCTTCTTGCAAGTAGAGTGGCACTAGGTCAAACTCATTGCGTGGCATCCCATCTTTGACAGAGGTGGAAATGATCAATGACACCATTTGTTGTGCCAGTGAATGCTGCCTCCACATGCAGCCCCTTTTGACATGTTTCCCTCATACAGTTTTGTTGACAGCCTTGTGTTGTTGTGCCTCTTGCTGCTCGTGTAAAGATGGTAATTGTGTCTCATAGCACCCTCCCTTATATGTTGCAATGAGGCAATATCAGGAGCACACTGGGACCAGAGCATGAGATGATCAGAACTGCTTCATAGAAACACTGTTTGCATCATGCTTAGTCAGTGTAACACTGCTGATGTATGAACACAATGGCCTGTAGTTGCCAATAAGATGTTGTTGCCTTGCCAGTACTGCCATGTATTCCACCTACCACTTCCTGAGGTCAAAGGTGGTATATCATCTGACACATGGTATCTACTGTTGCTTCTGGGATTTCTGGCACATAGTGCAATTTATCAATATATCTTTGGTGTAAGCCCTGCTTTTGTATAATCATGTTATGAATCATGGCATAGATTGCAAACTTCTTTATGGCTGTCCCAAGGAAGTACTATAGAAACCCACTGGATGTATCCAGGTAGTGAAATAGTGTCATTACCAGCTCAAACATACATTCATTGTTATTATATGGCATAGACATTGTTGTAGTGCATTGCTGTCATGGTTTTAGGGTTGTGCATGGTGGCCATGAGCCAGGGTTCAAGGCAAGATAGCCAGTAGTACCTGCTAAACAGCACACATCAATTTATTGAGGGGGGGGTTGGCTATAGTGTGTGTGTGTGTGTGTGTGTGTGTGTGTGTGTGTGTGTGTGTGTGTGTGTGTGTGTATTCTATACAATGTGTCAGTACCACTCAAAAAGCAGACAATGTTGATCAAATATACACAGCATTTATTTAATAGCCATGAACTACTAGGGTGCTAAACAGGCATATTGAAAATAATCCCTTGTGTATTGCAGACTGCCTGGTACTTCAATGAATGATAGCTTTTCCGATTGCTATACATTTGTGATTGTGGGCCAGATTTAGCCCTTATTGATGCACAAGTGCAGACTGTAGCACACTGTACTGCAGAGGTTTGTGATGTTTCAGAAGCCATACACAGCACTAGCAGCCTCGTCTGTAGTCCTCTGGAATGGTATATACCTTTTCAGAACCAACAGCATGATACTGTTAAACGAACTGTGTATTTGTGAAGCAAATGCCTGCAGACTACCAAAAATGTCCCTAGTAAGTCACTGAAAGGTTTGTGTAAATACATCAAGGATAAGAGGACGTCAGTGTGTTGACACCTAGTTTACTGACAAAAACTTGGCTTGGGTGGAATGAAGGGGGTAGTCACTCTGGGTGAAAGGTGTTAGAAGGTATGATCAGGAGATAGTGATTATTTGGTAATGGAGTGCCAGCATTAATTTGCACGTCAACATTTCTGAATGCTGGTACAAAAAAATAAAAAAAATAAAAAAATAATGCCAATGTTGTTTCTATGGTCAGGTCATAACACTTCATTTGTGGTGTAATTTGTGGCAAACAGCTTGCTAGATTTAAATATAGCAAATTGTTTGCTACAGTTGTAAGAGGAAGAAAGAAACATGCAGACTTTTTTTTCTTGCAGTGGCACAATAGAGCAAATTATAGAGGCTGCTATCTTAGTTGGAGCCAAATCACCCCCCTTTCAACCATTCTCAGTACACATATATAGCAAAGGAGGTAGTAAAGACATTTTCTGTTTATACTGGTACATTGGTAGGATTCTATAAACACATGCCATTGTTCCTGAATGGTACCTTATGGAACAGTACCAGCAGATACCAAAACTGACTTCAGCTAAGCAGAAAAATGAGAGTAAATCATATACATAAGCACTCTGACATTTGGGAAAGTCAATTATTTGATACCATTTTAATGCTAAAAGTGCTGCTCTAAGCCTGTTATCATTATTTATGCACATCATCATTTACTTTTGTAAAATCAGGCAGTTGGTACTTTCTGATAGTTACCACAACAAAAAAACAGCAGTCAGTTTTGTGATTCTTGAAGGCCTTCATTATAAACAGATACCAAAAGAGCAATCACAGTGTCCAGGTTCTAGCTCCACAATGACTCTGAATTAGATGATGTGGCCAATTTAAGGAATGAATGAATGAATGACGGAAGGAATAGATGGATCATTGCTGTGAGTGGTATATGCCCTAACCCTGTCAACCTGTTTAACTGGTATCCTGATAGGAACTCATTTTATTTACAAAAATTAGGCAGCAAAACCATCTCTGAAGATGGAAGCATCTACTATGTTTGGTGATCTCTATATAAATGATGAAAGCTATCAGGCAAGTATCAATATCCACTCATCTAAACATATAACATACTGATAGGTCATTGGTTGGCTGATCATGATCTATTGCTATGACACCGATAGGCCTAAGATGACATATTAATAAGTAACATATTACTTCACTTCTAGTTTGAGCTATGTGCCATACTTTTAGAAATGATTCCCAGTACCTTCTTTATCATATTCAGGGTTGTGGGAAGATAGTTTACGTAATTATTTTGATAGCACCCTAAGTGTAATAATTACAATTTAAACTGTCATCTGTTTTGAGAGTGGGAGGGTGTTTTTTTTTTTTTTTTACAAACTGTACTTTTTTATTATTTTTAAAAGTATAACAAAATGTAGCTTAAAAGTGAATGGTCTTAGCACATGGCACAGAGCTTTGTGTGATGGTACCAAGACAACTTATAGTCTGGTATTAACAGGTTAATATGAAGATGTACACAGTAAATAAAATGATGACATGCTAAATAATGCAGTTAAAATATTTCAGACTACGGGTGATATTCATAATCGTTTGCTAAATGCGAAAGGGGTATTCCCGATGTTTACAAATGAGTGTTGCAAGGGCGCGATTCATACAGACCATTTATTCTAATGCACAAGGCCTAAAAAATAATGTCATACAAATGAGAAATGTTGTACAGTGTTATATGCTAGTGAGGCAGTTTTATAATTCATAGTCCAACATCCCTGTGGTAGGCACATCCGTTGTGAAATGTGATTCACCTTTGATATTGGATTTGCAATCCAAAAATGTGTTTGTCCAAGCATGCACAAGCACATTCCTGACATACAAATTAATTATTTCCCTCAGCAGCCTCTTCGCTAGTTTATATTAAGTATGCACAAGGACTAAAATGACATGATAAATTATTTTTCCCAGCAATCACTTCAGAGGTGTGACCATTTATGCACAAGCACTTCTCTGATTCACAATTAATTATTTCCCACAGCAACTCTTTCAGTAAAATTTCCTAGTATACACAAGCACCAAAATGAAACATTCACCCAAGGGACTCCTTCAGTAACATGCCTTGATATACATAAACATTAAAATGAAGCATTCTCTCAAGTGACCCATCCAGTAGCATGCCCTGGTATGCACAAGCACCAAAATGAGGCATTCACCCAAGTAACCCCTTCAATAACATGTCCAGGTATGGCCAAGCACCAAAATGAAATATTCACCAAAGCAACCCCTTCAATAACATGCCCTGGTATGTACATGAACTAAAATGAAACATTCACCCAAGTGACCCCTGCAGTAATATGTCTAGATATGCAGAAGCACCAAAATGAAACATTTCTCGAAATAACCCCTTCAAGAAAATGTCTAGGCATAAACAAGAATAGAAATTAAACATTTCCTCAAACAACCCCATCAGGAAAATGACCAGGTACGCACAAGGAATAAAATGAAACATTCACCAAAGCAAACCCTTCAGTAGCATACCCCAGAATGCACAACCACTGAAATAAAGCATTTATCCAAGTGACACCTTCAGCAGTATGCCCCAGTATGCACAAGCACCAGAATGAAGCATTTACCCAAGTGAACCCTTCAGTAACATGCCCCATCTGCACAGTGTGTGAAATGAAGCATTTCCTCAAATGACCCCTTCATTAACCTGCCCCAGTGCACACAAGCACTGAAATGAAACATTTCCTGAAGTGACACCTTCAGAACCTAATTGAACTCCACAAACCAGCCCATCCAGCAGGCAAACTCTTACTCTCTTTTTCCCTTGCCCGTCTCTGGAACTCCCTCCCACCTCAAATCCACAGTACCAGCAGCCTTCCCAACTTTAAATCTCTCCTCCACTCACATTTATCATCTCTCTGGGAATACTCATGTTCCCATCCTGCATAACATCACCAGCTACTACCTTACCCTCTTAGTCTATAAACTCATCCCTCCTATAGGAACATACACATTGTAATTAATATCTTATGTTAATAACTCCTGCACACACCTACTAACTATTGTCTTACTTAACACTTCTTTTCTTTTTCAAGTAAACATACAGACTAAAAAAAAATTGTAAACTGATATGAATTGTTGCATATGCTCTTCTGGTTTTCCTGTTGCATTAACATTTACTTGTGCTTATATGTGCTATTCTGACACTTTAACAAACTGTTATGTTATTTTATTGTATTTTACTTTTATTCTTTACTTGTATATTTGATATTGTATCTATGGAGCTTTTCTCCCCAGGACTCCATTGAAAATGGGCTCATTCAGCCCAATGGACCATCCTGACAAACAAACTTCAAATAAACAAACAAATAAATAAATAAAATATGTCCAGGCATGCACAAGCACTAAAATGAAACATTTCCTCACACAGCCCCATCAGTAAAATGTCCAAGTATGCGCATGCAATAAAATGAAACATTCACCAAAGCAAACCCTTCAGTAACATACCCCGGAATGCACAAGCACTGAAATAAAACATTTCTCCAAGTGACACTTTCAGTAACATGCCCCAGAAAGCACAAGCCCCAAAATGAAGCATTCACCCAAGCAACCCCTTCAGTATAATGTCCAGGTGTGCACAAGCATCAGAATGACACATTTACCTAAGTAAACCTTCTAGTAAAAATGTCCAGGTATGCAAAAGCACCGTCTCAACTCCCCTTGCATCTCCACATTCTGCCTGAAATGTGCTGCTTTGTGGTGTAACTTCAGGGCTATTTACACACTTTGTATGCAAATTAGTTTATTATAAATTCAGGTCTATGAATAAAACTCATGCATATATATGTAAACGCCCTTAACAGCACAGTACCTGTCCCCTATCACTTATGCATTAATCATGTTACACATTTCCGATAGGAATGTGTGTTCACAAAAAGTTCTCTGCATTTCCATAGTCATCCTGACAGTCCTGGATTTGTATAAACTTGTAGTGCCACTCTTTGCAGATCACCAGTATGAAAATGTGAAGCCATGGACTATGAATACTGCCCTGTTTCTCTTAATAAAGATGCAGTACCCTGAAATGTATATTACTCAATACACTCACCTCACCATAAAGAAACATTTTAAATTAGCTCATTCTGGGTTGTCCTCATAGGTGCCTTTTTGCTTAGTATGGGTGATAACTCTAAGGAAACCTTCCTCTACCATTTTCAGGTATTGGTTGCATCTAGACCCACCAGTAGTGCACTAGCAAAAGTGAAATGGTATTGGATGTGCTACCTCCTGATCTTTATATTTGATTGTCTTTGGGGAAATACTTGTACTGAAAAAGCTTTTTACAGCTACCTATTTGACTTTGAGGTGTTTTTTTTTCTTTTTGTAGAAGAGAACTTCAACTCTCTGGATTTCTTTGCTGGTATCAAATCAGTGAGGCTTCATAGGCTACCTACACATCAGAACATTAATGTATGCTTTATCAACTAGAACTGCAAGATGCATGTGTTCTATTCCAGGTGATTGTTCTAGCATTCACACATTACTCTGGAACCTCCCCCAAAACATTTATCCTTTTAAACAGTATGTATCTATCAACCAACTACTGAAAACATGGTTTACATGTAGGTCTCAGTTCCCCCCTTAACTAATCACCTTGCTTTAATACATATATTCCAACACTTTCCTAGTCTTATATGTTTGTAGGCCCCCTACTTTCTTTGCCAAAATCTTCACATTTTAAATCTCAGCTGCTGGGGCAATTTGCAGAATTTTCTTAAGTGCATGATATAAGTCAAGCTTTCTTAATCATCTTTGGGATGACTGTCAATATTTGTTATACTGGATGCTGAGGCAAGTGTCTTTCTCAATTAGAAAGGCTAATTAGAAAGGCTAGATTGGGGGGAACCTCCACTGGAAACAAATCAGGTTATCTTAGTTCATACATCCACACAGGCAACCAGATAGGTCTAATCTGCACTATTATAGCTTGACCATGTAGGCTTACAGATATCTGCCCATATGAGTTACATTTCAGATTACTGCTCAGGTGATTGAGACCACTGTTGGTCACAAGAGAGTTATAAGATCTGTGACACTTTCAAAAGTATGTTCCTCTCTTTCTAAGTGGCTGATCTCAGAACCTATCAGGGTTTGTTTTTACTGACTCAGAATGTACTGGTCTTTCAGAGAAACAGTTTAAGAAGGTTGCTAAAATTTTTTACTGATGCAGCTCTAAGTGTCTATCTGCTGTCTTGATCTTAGATAAACAGAAGGTACCTTTGGCATTGCAGCAGAGCTGTATGAGGTGATATCCCTTTCAAATATGCACTCTGTTGTCAGACTCATCTAATTCTCTTCCTATGTCAAGGGACAACATGTCATGGCAGTTATATTATAGAATTATGGGAAAATCCAGTGCCACTAAATTTAACATCCTACATCAAAGATTATGTCAAATTATAGAGCCTGCACATCTACACAGACTGAGTTAAATAGATAAATACAAACAAGATTGTATTTCTTTCTTTTTTTAGATGTGTTTGTTGATATGTTTGTTTACACTGTTCAGTTACTGTAGTTTAAATATCCTGAAGTTTCTACTGATCTTCCTAATGAACTTTAATAAAGTTGAAGCTATAAACTCTTAACTGTTTCTGTGTCTAGGTTAATACTAGAATATCTTAGGGTAGTCTGAGTAAACAACAAACTAATAGTGAGTATAAAAGAGTATATATTTATTTTACCTTGGAAATGTAGGAACAGAAACTTGAATTTAATTCAGGACTCATGTCTGAGCAGTTCTCAACAAGCGTACATTCTGGTTGCAGTTGCTCAGGTACTGACTACCTCTTTCCTGCATCTATAACAAAAGCAGCTTATGTTTGTAGTGCTGAGGCCATCTGTAGACACAATTCATCTGATGTCAAGGTTAAAGGTAGCTAAACCAGATCACTGGTCCCAAGTTAACAAGTTTGGCAGCAGTACTGAAGATGATGCTGGGATACTGTTCACTTAATCAGATGTCTGGATCTGCCGAGAAAGAGGGATGGGAGACAATGATATCCTATCTATTTTATTTAGTTTTTTGAGCAGTTGGTTATGGGTTTCCCAATATCAGTTAAGACAAAGGGTTTTCATCTGCATGTGGCAAATTTGTTAATATGAAGCTGTTCAAGACTGCAGCATGTTAACTACTGAAAGCTGTGCACCAGACTGATTTTCTCCATTGTTTACGTTGTCTGTAATTTGTTTTAATTAACTTAATGTGCTTTTATAAGCTCAACAACTCAATCAGGTTTCACCATTTACAAATGCTTTTTTCTACATATTCATAATGACCTCCAGCAAATCATATAATTACATTTTCTATTATAATTTTATAAGATTCTTTTCTTCTTCCTTCTTCTTAAATGGGCACTGATCAAGGACTTGATGTGTCTCTTCTTTTGTTTGCTTTTATGCTAGGACTCTCTAGAGGAGATGTTAACAATCACTAGTGACCTGATACTGTCTTCTCTGCCTTAATCCGTGCTTGTCAGATCTCACTGTTTGCTTATAATCTGATACTTTTTCCTGCATAATCGAATGTATACTTGTCTAGCTGGCTGCCAGGCTGGCCATTCACTGCTTTTCGTATTAGGGAGTCAAATCCCTTCAAGGGATCTACACAGGACCTCAGTCATTCAAAGTAATATTTGCCCAGGCCTATGGAAAGAATTAGCAAACAAATGACATTGCAGTTTGTAGGGATGTTTGGCAAAGACTGGACTAAGGGTATGTTTTGATTTTACTTTTTTGATGAATGTGTGTCTGTAGTTAAAATGATTATCTGGCCTAAAGTTTTACCTTATGAACTTTACTTGGCCCCCAGCTCTGGAAAAAGATATGCACCATATGGACAGAAGTCTAAAGCAATTTCTTTGCATTCCTTTAAAACCTAGACTTAGGAATTTCCCAAACACAGATGCTACACACATTGGGTGGGGCAAAATGGGGGGTTAAATTTCTCTCCTGTTAAATTAAATGTGGTGATATATCTGAGTGCCTTGTTATGCTGTGTGTGTAGTTGCTGAGAGCTGGTCTTCTTTGGCAGCTCCACTATTTTTCTAACAACCTTTCTCAGTTCTTATCTCATGAGTACCACATTGCAGGGAGCCTGTTAATTGACTCTGAAGTGCACTCTAGCTCTGTCTATCCCCTGACAAATAAACAAGTATCTTACAGAGCAAGTGCTATAAAATTTAAAATAAAAGTTTTAAATGAAATCCGAATAATCATTGTAGAAGTAAAGCATAAAGCAGCATGCACATTACATTGTTTATGGTAAAAGGGGAGAAATTGCCAAGTAATGGGACACTGGAATGGCTGCAGGGGGAGGTTGGAGAGGTGTGCATGGGGGGCCCCATTTGACCATGATTTTTGTGAAGTGGGAGGGGCAGCAAACTCAAATGCAGCCCCAGGCTGCACAAACACTATCTATGCCACTGATTTATATAACTGCGAAGCTGTATAAAATGTTTCTCCCTGCTCTTCCTCAGTGTTGCTTAAGCAGTTCCTACCTGACTGATATGTGACTCTGCACTGCTTTTGCCTTCCTGACCTTGAATGATTCTAGTCACTCATTTTATAAAAGTTATGGAGTCACTGACTTTTCTTTCCAACTTTTGAATGTCCCATTCCCATGGAGGGCCCACAGGACTCAAGTTCACACTTTGTGGTCCTCCCTAGCTGTAGATAGGAAGCATTTTATTTCATCTTAGAAATTCAAGATTTATCTTTGAATATCTAAGTAGCTAAATCTGTTATACCAACCAATACTGTGCATGGCACATGTTGGAGAAGCCAAAGCCATATGAAATAGTGCATTGCCATATTTAATTTCTGCCCTTTACTATTTTTCCACCCCTCATTTCTACTGTTTCCTCTCTTTTTACAGTTACCCTATTCAAAGACATTACTGAGTATTTACCCACTGCAGGGACTTGCAAACAGTGGCTATCCTGCGGCAATCCTGCGGTCTACTAGCAACCTCCATAATTTTTCCATTTGTCTCACAGTGTAGGCTCACAATTGATTTGTAGTTGTTTCTTGTAGTGTAATACCTGCAATTCTACCCCTTTTCTGTGACTAGTGGCACACACACTCCCAGGGTAGCATTTTTCCAATCTAAATCCCTCCCGCATAAGGCCACCCAATTCTATTAGCTTTTATGACCAACCTTTCCTATTTTCCAGTTTACAATCTACCCTGATAAAGTGCTGCATTTATGGCAAGTCTAACAGGTGAACTAAGCCTCACACAGCCAGCTCTCTTTTTCCCAGACCAGTACCTTTCAACTATAGTACACATTGTGTAACTAACACTACTCAACAAAGCAGCGTCTAACCTTTCTTAACCTTCTACAGTCTCACAACTACTCCCGCAACTATTACATCCCCAATACTCATTTTTAAGCAGGTTTTGGTTGCCAGCTTCATAGACTACAGTCTTACTAACCTGAGGCAAGGCTTACCTGCAAGCTCTTGTTTCACTTTATAGATTGCTTAATTTGGGCAAAGACTTCATTGCTCGACTCTACCCACTACATTTGCCCTCACTACACTTGGGCTCACGCTGCTCCTCTAGCCTACCCCTATTCCCACCCACCCCCAGTGCTGTTACATTTATACTCACATAGTCACTCCCCTCCTTTCTTTCCTCCCAATCAGCATCTCTCACCACCAAAGGATCCTCCCCTTCTATAACCCAGTTTTCCCTTCCTTCCTACCATATCCTGGTTAAACATCAAGCCCTAAAATGACCAGGACTCTTAATACACTAACATCAGAAAATACACTGCTAATTTCTCTGCTGCCTATGATGCTTATCCTTTATCTTCTCATAGCCTATAAAAGCCAGTACCACCTTGGATTCCACTATCCAAAATGGGAAACTACCACCCCAGACTTTTCAAATAGGACAGCTTACTTAACTATCCCCCACACATATAATTTCACATCCCCTTTAACTTATCACCCAATTAAAGCCTTAAAATCCAAACCCAGGGACAGACAATATCTAAAACTTATAAATAAATTCCTAAAGCTCATAATCAGACTATACTACAACCTCATAGTAGATGGGGACATTCATCCCAACCCCGGCCCATCTTCACCTAGTGCCAATAACTCCTATGCCACCAACCCCACCATTAATCTACCCCTTAGCAGTCACACCAATTCTCTTTTGACCTTTCACTAAAACATTAGAAGCATAAACAGTAAAGTTCACAACCTGCATGCCCTCTTAGCAGTTCATTCCCCGATATAATGTGCCTTACAGAAACTTAGCTAAAATCTACTATTACTGACAGTGAGGTATTACCACCAGGCTACAACATACTCCATTTAGACCTCACTACAAGAAGGGAGGTGGAATAACAGTTCTTTACAAAAACACACTAAGTGTTAATAGGGATTCCATACAGCCGCCCCCATTTAATAACGCAGAAATCCTTATTACTAAACTACAAATTAACAACAACAAATCCACAAATATTGTCTGAGTCTACATTCCCCCAGGTAGTAATATAAGTACCCTAGAAGATATCCTCCAGTAGTTATCCAATACCTACCCCTAGAAACCATTGTTCTTGGGGACTTCAACATTTATTGGTCCATCTGCTTGGCTGAATCCCCTGTCACCCATATAAATCTTTTTGGGTTCACACAAATAATAACCACTCCTACTAAGATCAGTAAACCCACTAATAAAGAAAGTATTTTAGATTGGATTCAATAGTCATTCCCACTTGTATACATCTGGGATCCTCCCAGATTACCTAAGTGGTCATGCTCTAACTTACATAATTAAGCATAAGGCAGACAACTCCCATCACACCATAAAACAGTCTCCATTTATAGTCTTTTAGCTATGCAGAAGACTAATTGTAGAGTTTTGGCTGACTTACTGACTGGCTGTTTGTAATTTAAGTATATTTTGACTGGCTATCATTCTTTAACAGCCATCCTGATTGGCCATAATCTTACCAATGGAAGGAACCATAGCCGTAAATGTGGATGTTTTTTGTTTCCAGACTTACATAGAGCTTAGTATAGTTTTCAAACTATGGAGAGACTGACTGACACCCAATCAAATTCATTGCTTGGCTCCAATCTTGAATGCGGAAATGGCCATAGCCATGTAAACGAACGGTCTCCATTTTAGTTTTCTAGCTTTGTATAACTGCAGAGTTGTGGCCGATCTACTGATTGACTGTTCGCAATCTAAGAAATATATTGATTGGCTTTCTACTTAACTATTGTTTTGAATAGCAGTAGCTGCAAAAGCAGGCGGCTTTATTTTGGATTCATTGTTCGTTAGTAGTTTAGACAAGAAACAAATGCCTTGGATGATTATAATATTTATTACTTCGCTTAGCCTTGGCATGCCTGTGAATAAGGACCTTTTTCAGTATATATTTTTTAACCACCATCCGTAGCTGCGAAAGCGGGCTGACTTAAGTTTTCATCTATTCATTATACACTGATCACAAAGTGCTACAAAGACAATTGACAATATTTTTTGACATTTACACACATAGTTTTAACCCATACAAGGCTTTTTATATTAATGTTTGTCTTCTAACAGTTCTTTCAATGTTACTGTTGTAACTTAGGAACCGTTTTGTTTTACTACTGGTTATTTGAATTTTTTCTCAATCTAGGATTGGTCAGATGCATTCATTGTCAATATACTTCCTGATTTTATGCTTTGCATTTTGATTTGTCCATTTTTGAAGGTGTGTCAGCTAGAACCAACATGATTGGCTACTTACTGTTATTTTAACCAATATGGACCTTTGTACTCTATGATCTGAAGAAGGCGAAGTCTCGCCGAAAGTGCTCATTATGTACTTAGGCCTTTTGTTTGTTTTGATATTAAATTACGTTTTGTTTTATACTTTAGTTGTCTTTATTCAGCCCCAGCCATGGTGCCATTTCAGGATTTTTCACTGTTTACACTTTATTTACTTTGTTAATATACTTGGCTCGTATCTGTGATGTTTAAGTGTAAATGAAGCTTTTCTCCCCGAGCTCCCCTGAAAATGGACATGTATCCAGTCAGACTATCCCGGTCAACAAATGTAAAATAAAATAAAATAAATAATAAATTAATAAAACTGTTTCTCTTACTAAGATGGAGCTTTCTGATAAAATAATGTATTAATGGATCTCTATGGCAATCTGGTTACACAAAACCTTGGGAGTCATTCCACTGATATGCCTCATCCATGAACATTGTGGCCCGCATAAGACCAACAGAAAAAAATCACTATTATTTGCAATGTTCAGTTTATGCTATTCATGAAAATTACAGGCATAGGATATGTTATGTGACATTAATGGACTATATCTATGCCAGAATGTATGTATTAGAGAATCATCATATTATATGTGCTGTGTGTGAATGTGTGCATGCGTGCCTGTGTGTGTGTGTGTGTGGGGGGGGTGTTTAGAACTATTTATGCTCCATTTATGTACCACTGACTTCAAGCTCTCTATGGTCATCTATCCAATACTCCCATCCTCAGAGTTTGACATTCTGTGATGTTACCTTAGTTTTGAACAGTAGGTAGGAATTTCCCTTGTTTTAAGTCTGCCCTGCACACAGAGAGGTTTGTATATCCCACGTGAAGGTTCACTGGGTTCTTTCTACAGTGCATCTCTTAGAGGGGAGGAGCTACTTAAGGATCTTTCATACTCTGTCGTGTAGATTGTTTTTTCTATTAGGCATTGTGTTCCTCTGACATGTTAGGTTATACCCCCAGGTGCATGCAGGGGATGATGTGACAGAAATGCCTCCATCTTTGGGTCATGCATTTCTCTTTTGACACTCTCTTCCTGAAGCAATGGCTGTTATCATGGCCCCAGTGTCTATACCAAGGCTCATAAAGCAGTTGCACCTCAGCATTTCCCTTCATGCTTTCGCCCTGGAATAAGAGATCAGATGATGCCTCATCATTCCTCTTCCATCTCTACCAACTCAAGCAGGTGCCTGAAATACTAACCAAACTCAGATCACATGGATTGTACATGTGGATTTATACCTCTAGACCAACAGAGCCAGTTTGTGTGTATTTTGTATGGAAAATGTTTTATCATATGGTGTCACCTCTTCCATTCTGGTGCGTTTTTCTACGTCTTCATCACTTGGATGCTGTATACTTATATTTATTGGTATAGTCTGAATTTTGGAAATCCAGTAAAATGCTTCCATAAATACAGTTTAGTAAGCCTTGTAGCAAAATTCAAAAATAATTTTAGGTGTGAACAAATATGACACAGTCCTCTGCTTAGTGGAAGTCAGCGAGGGATACTATCTAAAATTTGGACTTTGAATAAAATATTATTGACAAAAAATAGATCCACCTTCTACCCTGTATTATTTCTAGTGGGAATGTAAGATCTACAGAGGACTGCAATGACATTTAGTGAAAACTGAGAGAAAAATCTCTAGTATTGATGCATTCCTGCTTGATTACAAATGCTATTTTCTGATTCCATCTTTTAAACACTATAGTGAAAAGTGAAGCAGGAAATCTCATGAATTGATTAGTTTATTAGTCATTTTATATCACTACCTTTCAGAGGGATTCACAGCTTATAAAGCAAGATGCAAAAGTGAGTGTTACCTTCAAAATAACTTCTGCATCCCTCCTGAAATTGTTCACCCAGTAGATTCCAGTGCTGACTTTTATCAGCAATTCTAGGTTTTAAGCTGCATCCAAATGTGAATCATTTATCTAGATGTCTGTATATCTTGACACTCATCACAACTTAATAACTTCACTTCTTCTTCTTCTTCTTTTGGCTTTTCCCGGTTAGGGGTCGCCACAGCGGATCACCTGTCCGCTCATGATTGGCAGTGAAGTTTTATGTTGTCGAGTTGCCAGCCCAGCGCCCAACCTTCCACAGAAGGCACACACATGCATGCACGCACTCACGCCTAGGGACAATTTAGAATGTCCAATCCACCTACAACATATATTTGGGATGTGGGAGGAAACCGGAG
This sequence comes from Protopterus annectens, assembly GCF_019279795.1. Classification (NCBI taxonomy): domain Eukaryota; kingdom Metazoa; phylum Chordata; order Ceratodontiformes; family Protopteridae; genus Protopterus; species Protopterus annectens. Next base: position 315,236,932 of record NC_056748.1, read on the forward strand.
CACCCAGAGGAAACCCACACAACCACAGGGAGGACATGCAGACTCCGCACAGAAGGCACCCCAGCCAAGGATCAAACTGTAGAAAGCTTAATAACTTCACTGATGTACTGTTTTCCTTACCAGTAGTTGCCCTTAGCTTGAAGGTCACAGGAAAGAGGTAAGATTCAGTCAAAATGGCATAATTACTGGTTATACTCTTAATTTTTTGTATGCATGTCTAGAGTTTCTAAAAGCACCACCAGAAAATTAGCCAGATGAAGTCTGTTTGCCGCTGTTGCAGAAAAGGAAGAACAAAAAGGTAACTCCTTTCCCCACTGTTGAAAGGAAAAAGAAACTGCCTCTCCTAACTTTGTTAGGACTACCACCTAATAATTACTCCCTTAATTGAGAAATGCATGTTTATAAACTGCTGCATTTTACTGCACTTGTAATAATTCAGGTAAATCTACTACTACAGCACTGAGTTAGGGCAGCTGGTATTCACTGAATAATGCCATTATGCTGCACATCTGTCACATCCTATCATATGCACTCCAAGGAGAAACATATGTCTCTCAATACTGTAAAGTACTTTTAAAGTCATCATCTACATATTATCACATTATTATTCCAGTGAGACACACATTTGCCCACTTTCTCTGCAAAGGAAGTATGTAAGGTCAGCACCAGTAAATAAACTGAAGGAATTCAAATTCAGGGGGATGTACATGCTATTTCAAGTTTTCAGCTAGTATCTATTTCATCTCCAAATTTTGTTATTTTTCACCTGTTTCATGTCACATCATATTTTTTCAGTGATATTCATGAGTATATTGACAGAAGTACATTTAATAGTAATGTCCATCATGAAAGACTCGTAGTATAGGAGTTTCCAAAGTATTCCTTCCATGTGGCTTGGATTATACCATTTTACCTTTAGGTATAACAGTCTAGCGTGAAATCAAAGGGATGGTTTTGGATGACAAAGAACCTTGCAGTCTTGAAGAAGTTCCATGTAATGTATCTGAGATTTGTGCTGTATCTGATTTATCTTTCAGTATTTGTCTGTAGCTGATGGCCATACCTCTCATCTCTCCAGATATTTGCAGAATGCCCAGATTTTTGCCTCCAGTTTTTGGTCTGTTCCTCATAAAAGTTGTTTTTTTTTTTTTTTATCAAATCACTAGGAAGATCTCAGGATTGAAGTTACTAAACAATTACATAAATTTGAGTTTCAGACTTCAAATCCTTTGGAAAATACATGTTAACACAGACATTGTTATTTTAGCAAATTTATAAGCCTAAAGAGCAATATTTAAAATATGTCCCTAGTTTTGAGTTGTTGTCCCCCCATTATGTCAACCTTTGTCCAGATTTCTTGCACTAAGAGATTGAGAACTATGGGAATGACATGCGGTTAGCATAATATCTTCTTCTTACTGTGTATACAGATATTTTTTCATGTATTTTTGGTTAGCAAGCCTTGTATGTCAGCAAAGGCTTCATCAAGACATACGAGTAACCATGACAACAGTATACACAGCCTACAGTTTCACCACATACTAAGGGGATGGCAGACCTGATCACTTCTTTTTTAAGGTTATCGTTTTTCAGTGCTGTTCAGAGCTTGCTTCAAGATGTTGCTAGAAATGCACATGAATTAGTGAGTCTTTAATGGACTTGGAGTAAAATTTCTGACAAACTGATTTTGTCTGCCAAACGTGCCTCTGATTAATTTGAATGAGCATGTATTCTGAAAAGGGATATGGTCTCCATACAGCAAAGTTTCCCCTAAAATTGTTCAAAATGAGATTTAATAAACAAAATACTCAAGGAATACAGAATTATTTTGGGAAAACACTTAAGTGGCATAAAGTTGTCTAAGGGAGATGGTGGTTAAAGATTCCAACCACTGTAATGAGATAATGGGAAACATCATCAATATATAACCTATTATAAGGCTACAATATTCCTAGCAGCTTGTACTTCATTTTGGAATATGTTTCAATGTTTAACACAGATTTGGAGAATCTCACTTCATCAGATGTCACTAAAGTCAGTCATCATATTTATGTTAATTGCTTTTGGATGTACCTTGCAATTTGTACATCATTCTAGTCACAGACTGAAACATCAGTATTGTTAGATCTCAGAGTACACACTCAGGTTATCTAAAAGTAATTCACTTGTCCCTCTGTCTCAGATGATGTTCATGATGGCTAAGCCATGCTCTGACATTTTATCCAGCATCACGTCATTGAAGTTTATATTTTTTACTTTCTCTCTCCAGGTGATGACAGCTCAGAGATTAGAATCATCTGCATCTGTCACACTGATGTGAGAAGAAACAATCATATTTTTTCTACAGTAGTAGTCGGGACTTTGTTAACAATTGCGTACCTTAATCTTAATGATAACACTAACAGCTTGAATATGCATCTCCTATAGAAATCATTTCAATACAGCATGAAGCTACTGCCCTCTTATTTTAGCTCACCCTCATGTGGTTATACTGTCTTGTTTAAGGCGAACTTATTTTAATATTAATGGTTGGAAGCTCTGTGAAGATACATGGCTTTATTTTCTGATCCTGCACAAGATTCCATGCTAAAAAAACTGATGCTTTGTTCATGATCTGGTTAGCCAGGAAAAGCTTAATTTGTTTTTAGAATATCCTTTTTATGCTGCAGTTTTCTGTAAATAAAAGGGATCCTAAAAATATAATGTCATAGTTAAAGGTACAGAATTCTACCACTTTTTCAGTTCAGATACTATACAACTATAGCTTACTATCACCTACCTACAGATTCTTGGTTTGAGACAGTCATATTCATTGATCCTATATTAGTCATGCCTTTGATTTGCCATGAGACCTGAAAGGGTTCAGATGGTGATGTCTACTATGGGAGAAATCCAAACATCTTGGATTTTTACATTGGGAACTGGATACTCTGAGAACAACCACACAAATCTGCAAGCTCAAAATCTAGAGCCTAATAACTAGAATATCGTATTACGATGGAAGATTCCTGTTGGTTTACAGACTTAAATCAAGTTTAGAGCCATTGAGATTATGGGTCTACTTTAAATCAGCAAACGCTTAAAAAAGCGACCACTGATTTATCAAACTTCTTTAAGCGGAAGCTAAAAATACCGAACACTCGGAACATCGATTTTCTTCCCAGGGAAAAAAATTGCTGGGCCGTTTTCGGGACTTTGCCATTTCCTCCACTGTGGTGTGATCTCAGAGTTGGTATATTTAAGTAGGAGGTGTGTGGGGGCCACAGCCCTCCCATCAGGGGGTGTGGGTGGCGAAGCCCCTGACTTTATTTAATGCTTTGAATTTTTTTTTTTTGTGGAACAGCGATTTTTTTTCTCAGGAAAAAAATCACTGTTCCAAGTGCTTGAGATTTTCAGCTATCGCTTAAATAGGGTCATAAATCAGCATTCGCTTTTTTAAGTGTTCGCTGATTTAACATAGACCCGAGATTATAACACCTTTTTTCATCTGTGCCAGCACTAAGGTCTTTGCGAGTTGGACCATTGTGACACCTTATCTCTTGTCAATTAAACATGACTGGCACTATCAGAAGTGCAATATTCTGGACAGTGAAACAATCAGTACATGTAGTGGTTGAAAGTGTTTCCTCCCATTTGCACAGGAAATCAACAAGGGGTCTATAATTTAGAAACACAGTTTGGTTTATATATATTCAGAAAGTATTTTCTGTTAGATTTTGACATTAATTCAGTCATAGTCCCATTTTCACAATAGCTTTAAACAAGATATTTCATAATTAGGGTAATATTTTGCCTTTATACCCATGCATTTTAAAGTAAATAAAATGTCATATATTTATCAGTATGTCATACCAATATTCGGTATTGCATTCAGCTACCATTTTAGTCTCTAAACAATATGTTTCTATGTTCTGTGTGACTAGTTCATGTTGGATAATTCAGAGCTTTTAGAACACATGTCTGGGAGTTAAAAGTCCATCAGTCCTAGATCCATACAAAACTGCAGTTTGTGGTCAACACTTCTCACCTGAATATAATTGTTTCCCTTCTTTCTAAACATATTTCTGTTGTGGTTGTGCCAGACAAATGTTTTATTTTACACTATTATAATAATATGTTGAAAATATTAAATACCTGTCCCATGGGTGGTGACACGAACATGATCTGAAATGTAAAGGGTACACAGTGTTAATAGTACTTGTCAGATTTTAAATTTTATTATGTCTTTTATCATTTTCTTCACATAGATCTTATGAAGAAGAATGATAGCACACAAAAAATAGCCAAAACTTTTCAAATGCACAATTTACTTGGATACAGAGGGAACTGTAAATGATGACAAGTCTGTCATAGATGACAAGTATCTCTATTTAATTATCTATCTGTCTAGATGTTCTTCAGACTGTATGCTATGTAGTTGTTAAGCTATAATATAGTGAAATATCCACAAACTTTCTCAATTTTTTTGCATTTATGTATTTCACATTCTGGTAGAAATAGCTGCTGATAATCAGTTCAGCTCATTTATGACATCCATCAGCTTCAGCCACTGCCGCATCTACATTGTTAGTTCATGTGCCATTTCATTCTCCTATGGTTCTTTCATGTCATTAAGTTCTCTTAATTTTCTGAGACTGACTAAAACAGAAGAGGCTTTTCATTTTCCTTAAATGTTTTAGCAGTAAGTCAAATGTCCCTGAAATAAGCTGTACTTTCTATTTCAAGAAAACTGCTAAACAGAACCCTATGTCCTTTATGTCATACAAAAACAGTTTTGTGATTTAAGAATTCTTACAGTCCTTTTATAGACTGGCACATCTTATATCATCTTATAAATATATATATATATATATATATATATATATGTGTGTGTGTGTGTGTGTGTGTGTGTGTGTGTGTGTGTGTGTGTGTGTGTGTGTATGCATGGGTCTACGTCTAAATTCTGAACTTTCAAAATGTTGACTTTCTTATGGCCGAGACTGTGAAGGCTGCCAGACTAGCCAGATAGAATTTTATAGATAATTCTATCATTTGTAAATATTAATGTAAGGCACAGGCTTGTTGTCTTAAATGAAAAAAAAAAAAACTGCTTTTAGATGTGGAACTCCAAAAAAGTTAACAACAGTGCACTCTGCTGGCAGAAAGCTGACCAAGTAAAGCATGTTGTGACCCTTTGATCTAAAGTCGGCTCCGGCCTCTCTAGGTGGAGATATTCTTTCTATTGTTTTAACCAAGTGTTAAATTGCTAGATTTAAACATGCAAATGTGGTTTTATTGCTCAGCTTCCTGACCAACTGCAAGATATCAAAAGGAGATGTTAAGAATGTAAATGTGATTTCTGTTAGCCTGGGAACCTAGGAATGTGTGAAGAATGATGTAATGTGAACCAGGAATGTGATGTTAGAAACAGAGAGAATCAGAGAGCATTAAACATTTTTGTCCTGTCCATCCAACTGTCAGCACTGTCTTGCTCTATATGTAAGTTTATCTTAGACTTAGAAAATAGAAAGATTAGACTAAGTGTTTTTCTGTGATGTCAGAACTGTACTACTGAATTATTTTAAGTATTTCTCTGTGATCACTAAACTCTTGACTAGCACTGTGTAGTAAGAAGTATTGTCTTGTGTTTTATAGTATTTATTATTAAATATTTTAAACCCTTTCAACTGTGGCTGTTTTGTGTAGAGATAAGTTAAGCTTTAAGAGTACATTGCATGTATATAGAGATCCGGTACCAAGTCACTCTAATAGGCCTTGACTGTTTAGTTATACTACTAATTGGATAATAATATTGCACAGTAAAAATTGGACACCCTTTTAAGGGCCTTTGAGTAGCTGATAAATATTAGTGTGTGGTGGCAGCTGGTAATACCATATAGTCTGGGAAAAAGGGGCACAGATAGAGAACCTGTGCCAGCCTTCCCCAGGAGTGTCTGTGTGGTTATATAAACTCTTCTCAAACTGTGTGCATGTGTGTTTGGGTTTGTGTGTGTGTGTGTGTGTGTGTGTGTGTGTGTGTGTGTGTGTGTGTGTGTGTGTGTGTGTATGTGTGTCAGCTACTTGGGTAGGGACATGAAGCACTGGTTGGACAGAGAGGGTGCTGGAGCTTTTAGCTTGTCCACTAGGCTGCGATCTGGATCCTATAGCTGTGCCAGTGGGGAGACTTACTGGAAACCTGGAGAGCAAGGGAGCGACCAGCCCCGGTCTGACTGTGATCTCCGTGTATTCATAAGGGAAATTGCACTTTACTGGCAGTGTGGGGTGTGCAGAGGGGTTTGTCCTTGTGCAAAAAATCTAAGAAAATAAAAGATTTCTTTCAATTTTTTTTTTATTTAAATTTTGAGAAACTCGACATTTTGAAAGTTCAAAATTTAGAAGTAGACCCATATATATATATATATATATATATATATATATATATATATATATATATATATATATAAATAATATACACATACACACACATATACACATATGTGTAAAAAAAAAAAAAATATATATATATATATATATATATATATATATATATATATATATTTTATATATATATATATATATATCTACACACACACATATATATGTATACATAATATACATATGTGTAAATGTGTATATATATATATATATATATATATATATTTTTTTTTTTTTTTTTTTTTTTTTAACTGCTCTTACACCCATGCATGACTGGGAACTCTGCTACTGATGGAAACTGAATGATTCACAATAAAAGCACTGAAATAAAGTCCAAGGGAATCCAAACAACGAAAAGTTGAGTTAGAAAAAAACTTTTATAAACAACAAAGCTTTCAGGTTAGAAAAACCCTTTTTCAATGTTTCACAAACAGTATATTTAAAAACGCCCCTATATATACATCACATGTATTAATTGATCATATGACCTACAGCCATCATCACATGATCAAAACTAATATATAAAAAAACACATGAAAACACATTAAGAAAACATTTAGAAAATACTTAAAAAGACTTCTGAAAAAACATATAAATATTTGATCAACAGTGAAGCTAGTGTCAAAATTTATCCATTTACTATCTATTAAATAACATGTTCAAAAAATTTTATTTATATGTATAATATAATGTAATATGTAGTGTACTATCTAAACATTGTAAAATCAAGTCAATCTAGTTTGTTGAATTCTATTTAAAACTGGCTTTAAAGTCACTTTGAAAAGGAGAAAGCTCATACGAGACATTTCCGACTATCAGTCGGGTAATATCTTCTCTTGGCCGAAAGCCGATATATCTGTAAATTTCAGAGCTGACAAAAATATGACCACTGAATTAAAATCGAAAGACACATCCCTTATTGTTAAACAAACACCAAACACTATATCCTTAGATTCACTTGATGATTTTCCCGAAATGGTATCTGTACCTTTAACTTCAGCATCGTCTGCTAATGATATTTCATCAGCTGGAGCGAGCTGTTCTTTGAAACAAGTGACGTCATCAGTAGCCGACGAAGGGCGGTCGAGACTGGAACAAGATGTGGATGTAACTCGTGTAGGATTAGTAGAAGGTGAACTTGGAGAACGGACAAGCCAAACGACACTACCTATGCAGAAAACTCTGACTAGCTATTTCGCTAAACCTTTCCAGTTACAACAGGCGGAACGTGTAAAGGAAAAAGAAGATAAAAGGATTGGAAATAGATCCAAATCAAGGGGAAGATCATCCTCGAGATATAACAGTCCACGTGTGGAGCTAAAAAGAAAAAACGACAGTCCACAAAAACAGCAGAAAGTAGCCAGGAGGTAACACCAGGCATAATTAATCTATCAGCATTTACGCTAAATATGGAGCATATTGCTATATTAAAAAAGGGACTGGGGTTTATACCTACGAGAGTGGAGGATATGGTGAATATATTGACTGACTTAAAACTATTTATTAGATCTCTAGCCCTTAAATTAATCTTTAAAAATAATGACTATGAGAGGAATGCTTGCAAAAGACGTAGTGTATTTATTCCCTGTTATCCACCCGTATTAGTGGCATTTTATAACTTGTGTGAGCATGATATAAGAAAATTGTATGACAACAGGAGAAGTAATTTTTCCTTTAACACTACCTACTCTGAGCATTTAGCTCTAAGGGAACTTATGGGAAATACACATATCGTTATTAAAGCGGCAGATAAAGGTGGGGCCGTCGTGATTATGAATGACTATGCTTATAGACAGTCAGTCATGGTGTTGTTAGAGGATGAAGTTGCATTTAAGCATATAACAACTGCAGACGTTAAAAAACATATATCCTATGTGAATATGTGTATCTACGAGTTACAATTGTCAGATGATATATCTCTTGATCTATTTCACTTCTTCACAGTGCCATGTCCAATAATACCACAACTGTATGGCGTACCTAAGGTACATAAATCCTTACATAAACCTCCAATGAGGCCGATAGTATCCGGCAAAGGCTGGATCACCGAGCCAATATCTTTATATTTGCAGAAGCAGCTGCAACCATTGTTATCTATATGTAAAACAGTACTTAAGGACACTATTGATTTCCTAGAAAAATTAAAATTATGTTATTTAGACCTGAAAGCAACAATGAATAATTTTAATGACATCTATATGGTAGTCATGGACATTAACTCATTGTTTACAGTCATTCCACATGACATTGGGATAGATTCCATCAGAAGCTTTCTTATGGAAGCCCAGAAGGGAACGGGTAGATATGTAGAAAATATATGTATGCTACTAGACCTAGTGCTGAGAAATAATATATTCTTATTTGATAATAACATATATTTACAACAAACGGGCGTAGCGATGGGCACGCCCGTGGCAAATACATATGCCAACCTTGTTCTTTACCAGTGGGAGAAGGAACATATAGGCAATGGTGAACATTTTGTGAACAACAGCATATTATTTTATCAGAGATTTGTGGATGACTGTTTTCTGCTTTGGAAAGGAAGTATAGTGGATCTGTTAGATTTTGTTTCTTCATTAAATAATACTACCAATTATCTGAAGTTTACAGCGGAAATATCAGATATTTGTATTCATTTTTTGGATGTAGAAATTAAAATGAATAACAAAGAGATTAATACATCAATCTATAAAAAAGATGTGGCTTCTGGTAGATATCTGCATGCAAACAGCATGCATGCACCCCATGTCTTTAAGGGTATTGTCAAGGCCCAAATGGCCAGAGTTAGTAGACTCAATTCCCAACATGACAAGTTTATAAAACAATTGGATGAAGTGTTTGAAGAATTTAAGAACAGTGGTTATGCCGTGGATCTATTAGAAAATATGAAAGAGTATATAATGTCCAACAGAGAAGGGATATATGAACCAATTTTCAATAAGACAAATGATGTAGGAAATCTTATTGAAGTGAACAAACCTGCTATACAAAAATTAAGATTTACAACTACATATAATTTGATGTCGAATAATATAAATAGAATATTGCTTAAATATTGGAAAGTATTGCTAGCAGATGATGCTATAAAATCAATAGTTGGTGACAGACCCTACTTTTGCTATAAAAATATGAGAACGCTGAAAAATATGCTTGGATATAAAGATTTTAAAAACATGAAAGAATGTGCGAAAGTCAGCATGAAGCAGGGTACATATCCATGCTATGGTTGCAGTTGTTGTAATGATATTTTTAAAAATAGTGATATGTCTTATACAGATACTTTTAAACATCCAATAACAAAGAAAGAATATGTTTTTAATGGCTACGCCACTTGTATATCTAGTCACGTGGTCTATCTAGCAACATGTAAGATATGCTCAGCTTTCTATGTGGGTAAAACCACTAGAAAGCTAAAAGAACGCATAACTGAGCATAAATCTAACATTAAACATTCTAATGAAAACAATGCGCTATTTAAGCACATAGCCCTGAGGGGTAGTGAACATCAGTTCAGTTTTCAAGCCTTAGACCACATTGTAGCTTCGCCGAGAGGAGGTGATTTGTCTAACCTATTGGACCTCAGGGAGTATGATTGGATAGTTAGACTAGTAGCAGATAACCATCCTGGCTTGAATAGTGCAGTGTCTTTAAAGCCAGTTTTAAATAGAATTCAACAAACTAGATTGACTTGATTTTACAATGTTTAGATAGTACACTACATATTACATTATATTATACATATAAATAAAATTTTTTGAACATGTTATTTAATAGATAGTAAATGGATAAATTTTGACACTAGCTTCACTGTTGATCAAATATCTATATGTTTTTTCAGAAGTCTTTTTAAGTATTTTCTAAATGTTTTCTTAATGTGTTTTCATGTGTTTTTTTATATATTAGTTTTGATCATGTGATGATGGCTGTAGGTCATATGATCAATTAATACATGTGATGTATATATAGGGGCGTTTTTAAATATACTGTTTGTGAAACATTGAAAAAGGGTTTTTCTAACCTGAAAGCTTTGTTGTTTATAAAAGGTTTTTTCTAACTCAACTTTTCGTTGTTTGGAAACTGAATGATTGACAGAGCTAGCATTGTTGGAAACTCAACTTGATGAATATTTTCTTTTTAAAAAATATATAATAAGCAGCCTGTTAAAACCAAGAGCATGGGTCTACTTTAGGACCTCGAAAGTTCAATAGCTCAAATGCATATGGCTTGAACCATATCCATCAAAAAGCAGGGGGGACAAGCCCCCTGAACCCCCCAGACCCCCTGCTACTTAAATATACCAACTCCAAGATCACACCTCATTGAAGTAAATGGAAGTCTCCACCTACGGAGATTTCCATTTCCATTTCCATTTTCGATGTTTTGCACTTTCTGTGTACTTGTGTTGAGTATATCATATTCGATATTCTCAGACTTCGAGCACATAAAGTAGACCCCAAGACCACCACATGCATCAGGTAACTAATATTTTAAGATATTCCATCCTATAGTTTTTTTTTAGGTTCATAGAGTCTTGGTACACTTATGGCCCATTGAGAAGCTCAGACACATCATGCAAGTAAGAGCATATTCCTCTTTATAGCAAGACAGATGCTGGAGATTGCACCACCCTACAAGAATGTCTTTTTTGATATTTTCCATCTGTTTATATATGTGATATCCCCACTCTGAGCCAATAACCAAGGAGCCTGACTTTTCACCACTGACAGTGGAGATGGATGTTCACTTGGAATACAAATGGATACACTTAGTATTTCCAGATGCAGACCTCTCTACATCAAGCACAAATTCCCTTAACAGCATACAGAAAATACACTAGCCTGAGGTTTAGATTGTTCTTTATCTGTCTCCCTCCAGGTCCCCAATAAAACTACCTACTGGTACAGCTGTAGGGTTAGGTCCTAAGCCGAGTGACCAAACCAAGTCCTCCAGCACCCTCTCTGTGAAACCAATGCTTCATGTCCCTGCCCCAAGTAGGTGACACACACACTCTTTGAGATTTAATTTTCACACACACACACACACACACACACACACACACACACACACACACCTGGGAAAGGCTGACACAGATTACCTGCTCTACCAGCTTTTCCCAGACTATAAAGTATTTTCACTGCCACCAATCAGTTGCTATAAGGCTCTTAAAAGGGTACCCAATTATACTGAGTGAAGTTAATATTAATGCAAATGGTAATGTTGACCAAACAGCAAGTCTTCAGGAGTGGCCAGAGTTATCACCAAATAAATATTTTTCTAAAATGAACAGACACAGTGAGAGGTTTAAATATATTTAATAAACGATAAAAGAAAATGAAAATACTAAATATCTATTTACAGTAAACATCAGAGTTTAACCCACAGGAAATATTAAAAATAACACAGATGGAAAGTTTCACACAGTTATAGAAAATAGTATTTAACCAGTCTAATTATCTATTCCAGAGCAATGCAAGATGGGTGAGTGGTCCTTGTTGTCAAATCCAAGACAGAATACAGAATACTCCTGAGACTTCTGTCTCCTCTAATATTAAAAACATTATCTCTATATAGAATGACATCACATACATCTGGTCATCTGATTCTGTTTCCCACACTATCCCCCATCACTAGAAGTTGCCAGGGTTTAGCACCTATGTGCTACAATACACACTAGACCTTTAGCTACGTTTTATTAAAGCATACAGTATATATCAGTCTGTTCAGAAAACAGTGCTTTTAGTGTACCCTCTCCACTGATTCAATATAAAATAATCTTGATTTCATGCAGCTCTCCTGTATTTGGCAGGGGATATTTATTTATTTATGTATTTTTTTGGCATTTGTTTACTGGGAAAGTCCTACTGGCTAGGTGCCCATTTTCAGTGGAGGCCCGGGGAGAAAAGGTCCAGAGACAGTTAGCATATTACATTGGCATATTACATGGCAACGCTGAACATTTTCACATACAAGAAAGAATACACAATAATGGATAGCACATCATTTTTACATACATTAGATGAAACATACTTGCACATTAATTACAGAAATTAGATATTACTAAGGAGACTATATACATGAGACAAGAGGTCTTTAGAGATATTTGATGCAAATCAGAATGATTCTGCTTGATAGTTAAATAATTTATGTTTATTATAATGTACTTAGTGTACATATCTTATAGAACAGTGCTAAGAGAGAGGAGGGGAATTACAGGAGAAATTAAGCAGGAGTTATAAACTTATGTGTTTATTAGTGAAGTATGTGGTATGCATAGGGAAGAAGCAAGGTGAGAAAGAAAAGTTAGGGGACTGTATAGTGATAATAGTAGTGCAAGGTATAGGTAAAAGAGGCAAGACATTATCAGTTGTATAAAATATAATAGCAAGATTGAGGGTAATGCTGTTAAAATTACAAATTAAGGAGTTATTTGATTAACCTGGTGCAGTACACCATGTATTTTTAAATAGTTTTTAAGAGTGTGTGTGTGAAGGATTTGAAGGGAATGCCTGTCCTTATAGATGTGGGCATAGTGTTCTATAATTTAGTTATGGAGTGAGAATACAGATAATACCCCATTGAAGTAGCTGGTTTATGAACAGTGAGTTGAACTTGGTTATTTGATTGCAATATTACAGCTTTTCTTTTTATTCCAAAATAACCATGCATGGTCTGGTCTTTATTAAAACAGAATAAAAAGCCTGAGGTCTCACATTTCTTTCTCAGCTAACATTTGACACCCCTCCCACATACATGCAAAAAGAATCACTGCCTTAATTAGAATATCATGAATTTTCTTCTTTAGGACATGTTTTAAACTTTGATCCATTAATGGCAATCAAGCATCCACCCTGTCTACTCAATATGCCTGTTCAGTATCCTGGGTGGCATGAACCCTCAGACCCACTTTTTCCATCCAGGTGTTGAGAATCTGGTAACAGGAGCAGTGCCGTTATCTGCTCAGAGAATCAGAGGTATTTTTCACCTAAACTTTAACCAGTTCTTTAGTGCTTATTCATTCACAGCTCCAGAGTTTGACATGCAATAAGAGACTGCAACTGGCATATGTCCCACTTCCATAAGAGATGCCCTCTTAAAAGTCTGAACTCTTAAAAGGAAACTGTCTCCAGTAATCCTCAGGCACCCCCAGGGATTTAACATGGAGACCACACTTTTGGGTATATATCCCCACAGATGTTAACACACAATGCCTTGTCATTCCTATCTCACCCCCAGCCAGATATGTTAACCAAACCCAGGTTGGCTGGATTATAGTCATGTCCTTATCCCCTCAATGCCCTGGAGCTGCCAAGTAAATTATATATTTTCTCCAATATTGAGAAGGATTTCTATCTCTTTAATTCATGCTCTTTAAAGGAGTTGGAACTCTTATGTCTTCCTACAATTAAATCTTTAATTCACAGACCTTATCACTATGACATATAAAGATTTCTGTATTCACCCCTTTCAGAAAATAATTGGAATGAAAAAGATATATTTGTGACTGTATTTTTGGGTCTTTTGGCATGAGGTTTTCATGTCTATAAATGGAAGGTAGGGTTCATCACTACAGTTTACTACATTTGTTTCAGTATTGCAAATCCATGGACAACCGCACCATATGTGAGTCTATAGTGCATGCACTGGAGATATCACACAGGTAGATTAAGGTTTTTGTGAGCATACAAAAAAATTGAGGAATGTTGAATCCATGTCATTGAATGAGCAGCAGTTTTGTTGCTCAGGAACAAGCCCACTCAGCAAACTATCCTGAAACCAATGAAATGAATGAACAGATCTTCTAGGTGTTTTTTTTTTACTTTATCTCTGGTTCCACAGAGGTCAACGTAACATCTTACAGCCAGGTGTAGAGCCAAATAATTTGGCTGTGGCACTGTTCATAACCCTTTACAACCTGGATATCCTTCCTGACTTATCCTTGACCAAAAGTTGCCTCACACTTATGTTCTAAACCAATCATGGACCAACAATGTATTTCTATGGGGAAAATATTCTCTGATAGCCACAGGGAGTCTTCCATGATTCTATAGCAAAAATGGGTAATAAAAGTTCTGATATTACTTAGGCAAGTCTCTGTAATAAAGAAAAGCTACAAGTCAGCTTTCTGCACTGTTCCTTTAATTTTAAAAGTATTGCTGTGACAAGTGGCAGGTTTGCAGTGAGGCACAGGAAATACATGTGTACAAGGTGCCCAGATTCATTTTCCAGCACTGAATTTTGTAGCTGTTCCTTTATTTTAGCATTAAAACAAACACAAACTACAGCTTATAGACTTGATACCCATGACAGTTTTAAATGTAGCTAAACTCACTGGAATCAATATATAATGACACTAGTTTAGGTAGAGCTGCTCTGTATGGAAATGTATTTCCCAGCCATTACTAGATACACAGTCATTGGAGAAGTCTATTAATATGTCGTGCCTGTTGTGACGATTGTGGAGAGATGGGCAAAGGCTGCCAGCCTAGTCAAATAGAATTTGATACATAATTCTATCAACTGTATAAATAAATGTAAAATACAGGCATGTTTTCTTGATAATAAATGTAAAATACAGGCATGTTTCTTGAGTGTAAAGAATACTGTAAAATGTGGAACTGCAAAATATGTGACAACATTGCACTCCGCTGGCCCAGTGAAGCTTGTTGTGACCCTTTCATGTTAGAATTCGGCCCCACTGCGGCTGTTTGAAGGTTTCATGCCCATTGTTTTAAGGCTAAAGTTTATGACCAGAATTTAGATGTGGAAGGTGCTTTATTGCTCTAGTTTCTGTTAGAATATACATGTGAAATGTCTTCTATTGTTGTAAGTTTCTGTGCAGGTGTTAGATTGCTAAATAATGGAGTTTGTGGCCTGATAACTCAGACCAGGTGTTAAGATGATGCAATATGAATATTGGGAAAACCTAATTGTCAAAAATGATGTAATTTGGGAAGGGCCTTAGAGACATGTTTGTTAGTAATGTTTAAATACTATGTCTCACAAGAGACTAGGAAGCATTTTGACTTTGGACATCCAACTTACCAGCACTCTGTCTTATGCTCATATGTACGTTTTAGTACTGTGATTTCTTGTAGGAATAGTTAAAGCTAGTAAAGATTAATTACGTATTTTTCTTTGAAATCAGACCTGTCCTACTGTATTATTTTAAGTTTCTGTGTGATGTCTGAACTCTTAGATATCTCTGTGGCGTAGTAGTTTTGTCTTGTGTTTTAATTATTTATTATTAAATATGTTTAAAACCTTCTACCTGTGGCTGATTTGTGTAGAGATAAGCTCTAGAGTACATTGCATATTTATAGAGGTTATTGTAATAGGCCACTCTAAAGTAAGCCTTGACTGTTAGTCATACTACCATTGGATAATAATACTGCACAGTAATAATTGGACACCCTTTTAAGGCCTTTTAGTAGCTGATATTATCAGTTGGGAGGTGGCAGTAATTACTATTGTATAGTCTGGGTAAAGGGGCACACCTGGAGAATCCGTGTCAGCCTTTCCCAGGAGTGTCTGTAAAGTAGTATAAATACGTATCTCAAAGTGTGTGTATTGTATCAGCTACTTGGGCAGGGACATGAAGCACTGGTTGGACAGAGAGGGTACTGGAGGTTTTATCTTGCCCAGCTAGACTGAGACCTGGACCCTATAGCTGTGCCAGTGGGGAATCTTACTGGGGACCTGGAGAGCAAGGGAGCAACCAGCCCCAGACTGAGTGTGATCTCTGTGTGCACTTAAGGGAAATTGTACTTTACTGTGTGTATTAGTTATCATTTCCTCTTCTATGAGACAACCTCCCTGGTGTTAGTGGTGAGGATTGAGGTTCCTTGATTGCTGGTCCAGGGCACGGTCATCACAGCTGTAAAGATCAAGACATTAAAAGAAATAGTTTTCAAATAACAGCTGCCTGTAGATTGCTTTCAGACATCCTCTATAACCAAGGCATAGTTAACATTTTATAGCAGATGACTAAAACAAACTGCCATTTAAGTACAAAAAAAGTTTATTTACAGTTCTTTTTGACCTTCTTTGCATAAATGTTTAGCTGGTAGGTAATATTTCATCAAAGCTGTCAGTTGTTGACTAAATGCCAAGGTTAGCAGTAATTGTCTATTTATGGTCCTTTGTGCCAACTTTGTGTAAAGGTTTAGCTGGTATGTAATATTTCTTTGTAACTGCCATTTGCTGACCAAATATCAACACAAGTATTGACTGATAATTGTTTCTCTAAGCTCCAGCACTGTCATGCCAGGGGTTCATAATAGGTTAATGCCTGGTGACAGTGCATTTTCTCTTTATCTCTGAAAACTT
Organism: Protopterus annectens; assembly: GCF_019279795.1. Lineage (NCBI taxonomy): Eukaryota > Metazoa > Chordata > Ceratodontiformes > Protopteridae > Protopterus > Protopterus annectens. The sequence goes on from NC_056748.1 coordinate 315,253,675, forward strand.
CTGACTCTCTTATTTCACTTACTGATAGAACTTCAAGTTGAATGCAGAGTCAAGCTTTAATTGTTCCTCACTCCTAACTATAAACCTTTCTCATGTGGTATGATTTTCATTGAATCTTTTTCTTATTATGTATAGTTTCTAATTTCCTTCTTCTGTTTCTAGTGTCTTTTACTGATTGTGCAAGGCATCTTGTTTATAAGGTTGAAGATAAATAACAGATTGGTTACTAAGGCCCCAGTTCCAACAACAGGATGAATGGCTGCTCTGTTTGCTGTTAACACAGTTTCTTTTGCACTTAGATTTTTACCTGTCATAGTACTGGAGGCACTTTTCAGTCTATAATTCCTTCCTTTCTTATAGAAGTGTTACCTGAACTGATAGCTGCTAAAAGGTGATCCATTATCACACCTCAGTATCTCTAGAATGACAAAATAGCAATCATTTCATAAAGAATGAGAACCGCTGCAGAGTGTGTGATCATAACTGTACCAGTGTATAGATGCCTTGATTTTTATGGGCTGCCCTATCCAGGGAGTAAAACTGTTTATGTATGGATATTGGAAGTATTCAGTAAAGTAAGCAGTTACTGTCTCTGTTACAGTACTAAGAAGAACAGGTAATAAGCCTAGTGACTAATAACTGCTTTTTTTTTTTTGTTTGTTTCTTTTCTGCCACTATCCATGGCAGAGGATGACCTTCTCACATAGAAGGCCAAAATGAAAATGGGTCTGACATACAAAAAAATAAAAAAACAGGAATTCCGGGTGATTCATTCTTACATGCACTCTTTCTTTGCTCTATTTCAAGAAATTCTAAAGGATGTGAGGATCTTAAAACATGCAAGGGAAAATGCACAAGTTTGCCCTAGCTTAGCACACAAATAAGCTGAAACCTTTAGCTGACCAAACAATAGCAAGAATCCACATGGCATATATGAGGAACAGCACAATTCAATGGAAGTAGAAACACAGTCTGGACACTCAGTCCATATTTAATGATTTTCATATTACATGATAGTCAAAAGGCAGGAAAGGAAAATAAAACAAATATCAGTCCTACTGAATAGGATAAAAACAATCCACCTTGGCAGGTCATCCTACACTATTTGAGTTATGTTGACAGGCAAGAGGTTTTATGCATTTCTGGAGGGATTGGTCTTATGTGTACAATAACAGGAGACCAATTCTGCTTGTTCATGGATTGCAGAAATACTCTCTTTAAAATAAATTAAGTATACAAGGAATTTGGTCTTGTTAAAATTTCCCTCCCAATTTACCAGTCAAAAAAGAGTGGCACAAGTTTAGTTTCTGGCTTCCTGGACAAAAGAGATGCACAACACAACACTCTCATTTATAACGCTGACTTACCTCTTGAGTTTAAAAGGGACTATGCTGCAAACTCCAGACTGGAGTCCACTCTGGAGAGTAAAATTAAGGGTAGCTCTGTACTTAGAACAGTTGTCAAATCTCCTGAAGGTAAGATATCTAATGTACTGGAGCATAGATTCTGAGCAGACAAGGAGAATGAACCAGCATCCCAGAGGTAGCCATATTTCTCCAGCACTAGCATGCAGCATTGGTTTCTGCTGCAGATGAACCAGCAGATAATATGGAGTTTGCTGCTCCTAAACTGCTAGTTAAGGAAACTGAAGAGGATGGGAAGGAAAGTAAGGAGACAGTTCTGGAGATTGCAGCTGCTGTTGCATAGGAAGAGTTTAAGACCTGAACTAGAGTTGGCATAATGACATCTTCAGTCATTTTTATCTGTTAGGCACCATTGGGGTGTTTATTACACTAATGCACAAGAGATAGGCTTCCCTGTCTAAACCTATGCCCCTTTTTCTCTACTTACAGCATGTTGTCATTCAACTTGGTTGTATAGTCAGGAGGGGAATAACTCTTACTGGTTGCTATGGGGAAGGGAATAGTAATCACACCGGATTTAGATGCCATTTTATTTGCACTTTCACAGATCTTTGCACTGTTCTTAATGTTCATAATTTGTTTGAGTGATCAAATGAGAAATGTCACTGAAAAATTATTCAGAAGTCATTGTGTAAGGGGACTGTCTGATTGGCTGTGCAAATGCTTCTGAGGGACTAAATGGACTGACTCATAAACTTGCAATGGACCAACCGTCTCTCATCTAATAAATTGAAAAATTGTAGTAATTTAAGGTCATATAGTGTAATTAAAAAAAAATGCAGAAGAACACAACTTTGTATGGTTAGTCAGTATGGCATTGAACTCTTAATACTTAAAGTAAGGCATGGATTTTTTTTAAGTTGAGATTATTTGCAGTTGTTCCATTTTTGATTATTTCATTTAATATGTGCAGAGTCTGCATGTCTTCCCTGTGGTCACGTGGGTTTCCTCTGGGTGCTCCAGTTTCCTCCCACATCCCAATGACATGCTGTAGGTGGATTGGACACTCTAAATTGGCCCTAGGCATGAGTGTGTACGTGTGTGTCCCTTCTGTGGAAGGTTGGGCGCCGGGCTGGCAACTCGACACTGTAAAACTCCACTGCCAGTCATGAGAGGACAGGTGATCCACTGTGGCGACCCCTAACTGGGAAAAGCCAAAAGAAGAAGAAGAAGAAGAAGAAGAAGAAGATGAATATTTAACCCAGTTTCCTATAATATGAATACTTAACTCAGGAATAATGTTCTTCTTTTATGGCTAACATCTTGTGGATGTCAGCACATGAAAACATTGCAAGGGCAATGGTATCTATCAGAGCATGAGAAAAAAAATACTCCTTTTAAAAAAGGAAATTTGAGACAGTTATAATAAAAAAAAAAAAAAGTACTCCCAAGATGGGGCAGACCCCATCATATTTTCTGGGTTCAGTATATTAAATCTTTGAATTATTATCCAAGTAAACAAAGAAAATATTCAAGTAATCCATTTGTCATCTAATCTGTACTTTGGGATCTTCCCATTTTATGACAAACCGTTAATGAGGTAATATGGAAAAGAACAAAATGTCAGTGTCATCACCACGGACCAACGTAAACTAAATCAAGAGGTCTTTAATGTCCAACAACTCGATAAAACAACAGCAAGTCCCTTTGTTGCAAACGATAAGCGCTTTCAGATTTCTCCTTCTTCACATCATATAATAGAAAGGGGAAACTCTTACATTTAAAAAAGTATAAAACACCAGTCAGGCATCAATTTCAGGACCAGCCCCTTGTCATTATCCAATGAATAATTGCACCAATGAAAGACTGTGAAGGGAGACACTCCTTCTATTCAGCCAATCACTGTTCTCCTATTCTTTAACATAGGTTTTAATGGTACTATGGCATTAAGTCCTGGCGATCTATCTGCCCTGCCCTCAAGTTTATAATCCATTTAGCTTTGTTTCTCTCAGTATTATTCGTGATATCACCTTGTCTTATACCTTGAAAAGTAATTTCAGTGGCTTGAAATTTAAAGTGATGTGTTGGATATTGTGCAACATGACATGCTAATGCAGTCCTGTTGTCTATATTCCGAATATCACAAAGATGTCTTAAGATTCGATTTTTGAACATCTGGTCCATTTTTCCAACATAATATGCTGAACAAGCTTGACATACAGCAAGATAAACCAGATGTTGTGTGCGGCAGTCAGCATAACAAGAAAACGAGTATACTTTCCCAGTGGTAGGTTGCCTAAAAGTATTTGCTGTGTCTATACTACTACATGCAGAACACTTTCCACAATGAAATGGACCTTTCTTCCTGCTGATAGTTCTGTGAGAGAAACCATCTTTCATACAGAGTATACGCTTTAATTTCTTTTTGTTCCTAAAAGTAAACTTAGGAATATCACCTACAGTTTCACGCAGCTTGTTATCCTGTGTAAGGACAGGCCATAACTTTTTTATTATCTCACAATCTTGCTTATCATTTGTGTAGGTTAAAATTAAATTAAGAGGGTCTTTTCTGGGAATATTGCTTTCAGTTAACTCATTACTAGCATTGGCTCTCCTATGAAGATTCAGGAAGCCTTTGTCTTTCTTAAGTTGAGCCCTTTTCTCAACACTGATAGTGATATCTTTGAAGCTGTAACCTCTTTGCCCTAAATTGGCTTGAAGTTGTTCTAGCTCTCTATGATACTCAAATTCTTGAGTGCATAACCTGGAAATCCTAGTTACTTCATTCACCATAATATTCTTAGACACATGCTTAGAATGTAAACTACTTTTATTTAAATAGTGATTATTCCATGTGTCTTTTCTATGTATGGTAGTATTGACCTTTCTTTCTTGATCTAAAAACACTTTCACATCTAGAAAATCAGTACTTGCAGGAGAGCTTTGACCTGTGGATTTTAAAAAGGTAGTAGTTCCATTCAGATAAATTACGAAGTTCTCCAATTGCTGTGCATCACCTCTCCATAGGAGAAAGAGGTCATCAACAAAATGACCATAGTAGATTACATTATTATACCATGGGTTCGAGGTGTTGAGAACGTATTTCCATTCCCATTCTGAGAGTACCAGGTTAGAATAACTATTGGCACACGGTGTGCCCATGGCAACCCCCCGCCACTGCCAATAGTAATTCTTACCATAATAGAAAATGTTGGTGTCCAAGATGATATCAAGTAGGGTACATATGAGATCCAAATCAAGATTATTTGCCACTCTTCCACATTCCAAACACAACCAGTAGATGGGCTGGACACTCTAAACTGGCTATAGGTATGAAATTGCATGCAAATGTTTGGTGTAGAACAACAACAGGGCTAGCCATCCGGCAGTGTAAACCTTGGCTCTTGATAATTGTCATTGTTGAAGTGACACCCCGACTCCATGTGCAAAAGTGGGAAAAAAGGGTAGTGGATGGATCGATGCAGAAGCTAGTCTATATTTTAAGGTTCCATGGGGCTATAGTAATTCCTGACTTTCAAAAAGTATTTGATATTCTTTTTCTGGTGACTCTTATGGGAGACACTGTCCAATTATTACTTTATAGATCACTTTCTACATTATGTCAAGTACTACAATTGCAGTTATTTACTGAAGTAAGTATGAATTGATGTAATTCAGGACCTTTTCCTTCATCCACTGGACCTCTTATGGGATAATGGCTTTGCCGTCTCTTATTTGTATTGGCTTTATACAGTTTGAGAATCTACATTAAGAAACATCATTTGGACTGGAGTATTCCAGTTTTTGTGGACAGAACATTACTCATTATTGTTTTACAGATTACTTACATTATAAATCTTGTAAAGCCTACACCATCTAAATTAAATTTGTCATTGCTTAGACAACTTTGGGACAATCCCTGAGTTCAAAGTTAATATAGAAAATACTATATTCTTTCTCTTAGTTACCCATGTGTATCTGTCAAATAACAAATATTAAATATGAAATTAAAATGAGACCCTGTCACACTTACCGTGGAATAAAAAATTAGCACATATTTCAAGTTACTTAATATAGCTTAATACAGCTTAATATGCATCTAGGGTGGGATCCATTTTGGGTTAAGATTGTGGTTGGCAGAATGATCTTACTGCCGACATTTAATTTGTTGTCCCCTTTGTGCAATTGCCATGACTGGGGATGGGAGCCTACAGTAAATAATTTACAAAAATAATATTGAATTTCATCAGGGAACCCCATTTACCTAGAATTTAGTGACAAAAATGTCCACCATTATCGAAGAGGGACCTGGAGTCCCTGATCTAATGAATTATACCAAAAGAGAATCAATTACTTTTTTTCTTCCGTGCATGATCCAATCCACATCCCATCAATCTTTTACCTGAAATCTGAGTTGTTTTAGTCTATAACAATTTGTAGAAAGATGTAAGACCTGTGTTTCCAAGGATATTTGCAAATACATGAAGGTATTTTTGATCAGACAACAGACCACCACTTAGGATGCATCCTGGCAGAAAAGAATATTGGAAAAACAATTTTATAGCATTGATAGTTCCATCATCTACTAGCCAGGCTGTTTAGTTAATGAAATGGGTTTGCTTTTCTGCCTGTAGGGGATGGAACTGTGCTCCTTTTGGTCATGTTGAAATCTCAGTCTGAGGAGGCTTTGTCACAGTGCTGGCAATATTTGCAGTTCAGTTTATTACATAAGGAAATCAAGACTCCAGTGGGGAAGCTAGCAGGTCAGCTAGAAATACATATACTGCTCAGGAATCCGGAATCCTACATCCTAATTTCTATTTCTACTGTGTTAGCTTGCAGATGCCACCACCAACCAGACATTTGAGAATGGAAGAAATGGGAAAACATGATGAAAGAATCCCTGATGCATCAAGACAGACAACAAACTTTAACACTTCCTAAAGGCTTACTATTATTACCAGATATGGTGATAACTCATTTAAAGTAAGTACACTTCTGACACTTAATGCCTTATGAGTAAGCTACTAGGATATGTGGTTTAAATATCTGCTGGAGGTGCATACCTGTGATTTGGGACTGTTCAAAGGCTAGAAGTATTTCAAAGAGGGCACATTCTGCAGCAATTATGTGCCACTAGACAAAATATTTCTCTTTTGTGGGCCATCAACCCTGTATTTATGTTCCTGGCATCCAATGCACATGCTACTTCAGGATGTTTCCTCCTGGCTCCAATGCTCACCCAATGGCTCCCTTCTGTGTATCCCTAGATGTAACTCTTCATTGGGTGAACCTCCAGAGACCTTAGGAAGAAATGGAGTGGTGAGCATGGAGCCAAGAGCTATACTACTTGCAGCAGTGCATCATGGTCTGTAGTTATGGAAGCAAGTGGTGGAATCATATCAAGGCTTTGTCACCGCCCTTGGTTACCTCAAGATGACCTGTGGAGCTAATGGTCTTTACTAAAAGTCACACAGGCATTGAAATTCACAGACATTCCCCTAGAATAGGATAGCTGGTCATCGGCCACTTCATTTTCTGTCACTCTCCCAACCAACCCTACTGGTGGCCTAAGTCAGTTCCTGAGCTCATATCACTTGTGGTGCAGATAGCTGCCCCTGATTTTGTGCCTTCTGGCCTTTTTCAGCAGTCAGTTTTTGATTGTGGTTAGATAAGGGTGCTTGGCCTTAGAGTAAATATATACCCTTAAAAGTTTTTACTTTTAAGATTTTATAAACATAAACCTCAAGATATCATTGCTCATCTAGACAGTTATGTTGCCAGTCTTAAAGGTACACACCATGGCAAATTCTGTGTAGTACAGTATATGAAGTTATGGATTTTGGTTTTGTATAAGTGGAATAACATCTTATAGATCTTTTCTTTAACTTCTACTTCAAAATTCTACTGTTAAATTTAATGACCTCATTTAGTAATATTTTCATTTTCAACAATGTTGATGGCTATACTGATGAACAAATGCCTACTGTAGTATCGGGTAACTGCATTACTTAGTAGTTCTTGTTTAACATTGCTGTTTACTAAAGGTATTGGGCAAAAACAAATTAAAACTATTGCATATTTTGATGTGAAAATTGGGCAGCAATGTTGGCTGCAAAGCATTTTCTCCTCAAGAGGATCTCCGGTTTAATTCTCAGCTGGGGTACCTTCTGTGCAGAGTCTGCATGTCCTCTCTGTGTTTGTGTCAGTTTCCACTAGGTGCTCCAGCTTCCTCCCACATTCCAAAGACATGCAATAGGTGGATTGGACACTCCAAAATGGTGATAAATGTGATGTGTATGTGAGTGTATGGTATGAAAGAACTACCGAGGCAGGGCAAGCCACTGGCTGGTGTGAACCTTGACTCTAAATGACTGTCACTGCTGAAGTGACCCTCTGATTCCATGTGCAAAAATGGGAAATGGGGTTGTGGATGGTTGAACGGAGATATGTAAATTACCGGTTCTTCACCTTGGAATCTTTCTGTTCTAAGTAAAATCATAAGACTCAAGAAACTGCATCAGTCATCAACATTGCTGAAACACCAAATGGACAAAATAATCAAACTGTAAATGTTTTTTGAAGGAGGGCAAGCCTCCCCCAAACCAACAATGAACAGACTTGACTCCGCACCACCAACATTAAATATATCAGCTCCATGATTGCACAAACAGAAAAGAAAGCTGAATCACACAAAACAAAGGAAGCACTATCAGTGCATTTATAGAAACCACACTAACCATGATTTCCTATGGAAAATGTCATCAGTGTTTTGATCCTAGGTTTCATTTGAAATAAGCACTTGCTACTCTTGGAGCATAAACTCAGTGACCTCTATACTTTTTGTAAAACTATTTTTTTTTGCTAAAACTGGCACATAGAAATCAGTGCAAAAACATCAGTTTCCTGCTGAAATTTTAACATTTCTGTTTGACTTCTCTTATTTTGCTTTGAATTGGATAAGAATGGTAAACAGTCTGTAAATGTTTCATATTTTTTCACATTCTCTGCATTTTGGACCTCTCATTCTTCTATTATTCTCTTACCTTTTTCCTCTCTTTCATATTCTGCCTCTGTATTATTTACAGTTATTCTTACCAGTCCAGGTTTTTTCCCTTGATCTTCAGAGGTGATGAGGTAGTTTGGATGTTTTTTTTCATTTATGGTGTTGTTTAGTAAAATATTAAGGCATAAATAAGAAAACAGTAATAAGAAAAAACAGTGGGTTGCACAAATATATCGCAAAAAGATAATATGTAGTGGAAGGACACAAACCTGCACTAGTCCATATTGGGGTAGTACAAACAGAGCAAAGGCTGTTAAAAGACACCTTTGCTATTCACTCTATATTTAGAGCTATTGCCAAAGTGAATAACAGACTCATAAATTAGAGGGTATAACTGGTTTGGTAATCAAGAAAAGTTATTATTATTTGCTGATGATATTATTTTGTACTTAATAAATCCAGAAAAGGACATGTCAGTGATATGTAATATTTTCAGAAAAGTTCATGTCTTTATTGGATATAAATTTGAGGATAAAACAAAGGCAATAGTGGTAAACTATATACGCACACATTAATTGGTTCCACAATACCAATATTTATAGGTTCATAGGTTCATACTAGGCTATCTGCCCTAGGGCATTTATAAGCCTAGCCAGAGTGTGTTTGGCTTTTGCCACCCATTTTAAATGAATTTTGCTATGCCTTTATTTGAAGTTAGTATACTGTGCCTCTGTCTAACAGTGACACAGAAGTGGTACCCGGGGTAAACCTATGATCTCCCATCCACGCATCAAGATTCCTCTTGAAGAGAGTCAATGAGGGACTCTGCCTAACCTGGACTGGGATTTTATTCCAGAGTAAAGGGAGCCTCTGGGTTATGAATCTGTCCCTCCAGCATGTTCTATTTATTTCAGTGCTGAGGTTCAAGTCTCTCGAGCGCATAGCTCGATGGGATTTGGATTTTCTGAGGTGCAGCATGTCCATTAATTCCGGGTTGGACATGGCTTTATACATCAGGCACAGATCGCCTCTGGGCAGGTGGTATGCCACTGAGTAGGGCTGGAGTTTCTTTAACCGGGCAGCATATGGCATCTGTTTGAGCCATTTGATCCTCTTGGTGAAGTACTTTTGGGGTCTTTCCAGTTTCTGCAGGTGTCTGGTAAGGTACATCCCAAAAGGGGCATTGTACTCAATTATGGGCCTGATGAGGGATGAGTAAAGAGGCACGATGACCTCCCCTGATCTAGATGTGAATCCCTTCATGATTAGGTGGGCTATATAAAATGTTTTTCTAACCACTTTGGCCACGTGGTTTTCAAATGAGAGATTGCTATCAACTTGGGCCCCCAGGTCCCTAATTACTTCTTCTGTACTTAATGGATTACCACCTATGTGGTAATTTGTGGGCACTTTGTTTTTGCCAAAGGGGATGACTATGTACTTTTTGGCATTTAGCTTGAGGCCATGGCTCTGGCACCAGTTGTCTGTTTCTATGAGGCCCTTTTGTAGGATGCTTGTGTCGGCTGGAGAGTCGATTATGGTGCCTAGTTTGCAGTCATCTGCGAACTTGGTCAGCCACAGTCCTTCCATGTTGGCCTGTACCTCAGAGACATATATACCGAACAAGAGAGGTCCCAGGACTGAGCCTTGTGGGATGCCACTTGTAACTGGTTTGGAGTCTGACATGGCTCCAGCAATTCTAACCATGTGGGTTCTGTCCTTGAGCCAGTTTGCAACCCATCTAGTGACATAGGGGTTTATATTTAAGCTGGTGAGCTTATCTATAATGCCCGAGTGTGGTATTGTATCGAAGGCTTTTGCGAGGTCCAGGTAGGTTGTGTGGACCACCTTCCCCTCGTCAATGGCCTTGGTGACTGTTTCAAAGAAATCGACCAGATTTAAGAGGCAGGATCTGCCCTTAACAAAGCCAAACTGGGTAGGATCCAGTGTCTGTAGGTCCCCAATATCTTTATTTATGAGGTCCATGGTGATCCTTTCCATAGCTTTGCAGACCAAGCTAGTCAGGCTTATGGGGCGATAGTTTCCAGGATCCATTGAGGCACCACCTTTGTGGAGAGGGACCACTGTTGCTGTACGCCACTCTTTGGGTACATATCCTGTAGTAAGGCTGAGATTGAACAGTAGTTTTATGTTTGGGCTTAGCTCTTCTTGCAGTTCATGTAGGACGCAGCCCGGGACACCGTCTGGTCCCATTGATGCTGTGTTTTTTGCTTTGGAGAGGGCGGCTCTTACCTGAGCATCTGAGATGTCAGGGGGGCAGCACTCTACTGGGATAGATATTTACCCTTTTGGTGGGGGGGGGGGTTGCGCTGAACCTGTCAGCTAGGATGTTGGCAATGTCTGTGGGTTCGGTGTATTTTTTGTCATTTTGGACTAATTCTGAGCATATCTGGGAATTCCCACCCAGGTTCCTAACACAACTAAAGAAAGCCTTGTGATTATCCTTAGTGTCCTGTGCAATTTTTCTCTCGAAGCTGGCCTTAGACGATTTTATGAGTGCCCGTAGTTTTTTGCTAATACTGATCAGAGATGCCTTCCCTTTTTGGGATTTTGCTCTATCATGTAGTAGCTTCCTCCTTCTATTGTATAGTTTGTTTATGGCTGGGGTCCACCAGACAGGAAGCCTGCCTTTGGAAGATTGGGTCTTGGTTTTATTTGGGATTGTATGATCCATGCATTCCTGAAGGTGTTCATAGAATGCGTTTATAAAGGATTCTGCGGTCTGGGCCATATTTTCCACAGGCCCGGGGGCTTTGAAGGATTCCACCTCAGTTTTGAGGAGTGTGAAATTTGCTTTAGAGAAGTTTTTCACTCTGGTTTTCTGGGCAGGGGGTGGGGCCTGGATGTGAATATCCAGTGAGATTAGTTTATAGTCTGATCTTACCAGTGAGGGATACACTTCTGGTCTGGAGCATAGAGCCCCCATGTTGGTGATGATCAGGTCCAGTATGTTTTCCCCTCTTGTGGGAGTGGTAACAAGTTGTTCCATAGCATTTGAGTTTATAAATTCTAGGAACCTTTGGGCTAGGGTGTTGGAGCTAGAGTAATGCTCCCAGTCTATGTTTGGGTAGTTGAAGTCGCCCAATATAATGGTGTTTGGAGAGACCTTCATATTTTCCAGTGTTCTCAGGAAGGCCGAGTGGTGTTCCTGGGTTTGGGAGGGTGGTCTGTAGCAGGCTATAAACTGGAAGGCAGTTTTACCCACTGTTAGTTGCACATGGATAGTCTCTAATGCTTCGTGCTTTGCCACCAACCTGGAGGTGTGGGTATCTTTGACGAATATTGATACTCCCCCTCCTTTTGTGGTTCGGTCCAAGTTTTGGGGCTGAAAAGCATGGTATGTGGTATAACCTGGTAGTGCTGGGGTGCTCTCGGGAGCCTTGAACCAGGTTTCTGTTACTGCACAGATATCGATGTTCTCCATTCTAAGGAGAGTTTTGAGTGCGTGCATCTTGAGGTTTAGACTTCTGGCATTGAGTCGCATTACTCTTAGTTTCTTATCCCTTGTGATACCTATGGAGGTGGGTTTGTCTTTTGAGCCTTGCCTAAAAAAGGCACTATGGGGGTGGCAAGAGCCTTTGCCAATATCCGAAAGCCCAGGGGTGACAGGTGCAAGTCGTCCCTAGCGAAGCATTGTGGCTTGTCGAGCATGTCATCCCAGGCTGACAGGCATTGGATCCCCTTTGAATGACACCAGTACTTAAGCCAATTGTTGAAATTGATCATCTTGTCTTCATATTGTGATTGTGGCATCATTATTGGTGAGGGTAAGATGCTACTCAAGGTCAGGGTCATACCGGCCTGGGCTACATGCTCAGAGAGCTCCTCTATGTCTCTTTTCATGTAGTCCAGGGTGGTACGTCTCAGGTCATTCACACCAGCATGGACAATGACTGAGTCATATTTGTACTTGCCTTGGAGTGACCTGAGTGCTTGTGTTATGTGGCGGATCCTAGTGCCCGACAGGCAGCTCACCGTGACTTTCTCCTTCTCCATAGGAACGTGATAAGATGCAGTAGTTAACTGTATGGGTTAAAAAGGATTTTGTTATGGCAGCTGACAATATGTAAGAAGAGACAAAGTGAAAGATAATATAAAAACTGAGAAACTGGAAGCTCTTGATTATGTATATGTGTAATAAGATGAAAGCAGTGAAAATGTTTTTATTCCCTTTATTTTTATATACAGGTCAAGTACATTTTATTAACCAGAGGAAAAGCTGTGGACAATAATTATTTAAGAGATGAACAAATTTATTTCAAAGGGGAGGAGTGCAAAAGTTAAGTCGGATAAGGTGATCCTTCCCATATGTCAAGCTGGTTTAGGATTACCTGATTTGAATTGGTACCCTAGATATTCACAGTGAAGACTCATATACATAATGCAAGCAGAAGGTTACAAATCAAAGTGGAAACAGATGATGATGAAACAGGGGCAGTTTGAGAAATGATAAGAGAGCAGGATTTTGGTTGCAGATCCTTAAGGAGAATAAAAACAGCAATACAGAATATTATCTTCATAAAGTTGTAGAAAATGTTTGAAGAACTAAGCTAACATGGAACTGAAGAAAGGAAATTTTGCCAGTAGGGGTGACTGCAAGTAGGGGTGTAGAAAATAGGCAAGAGGGGTTGGAATTTATTGCAGAAAACTGGCAGTGGAATCAATGTATTAGGAGCAAATAAATAGTGAGGTAAAGGCAATAGAACTGGATGAGATCAAGCAAAACTGTAGACTGCAAGTTAAAGACTTCCTTCCCTATTATGGATTGGTATCAGAATACGGGAAAAGAGAAATGGACAGGAGAGTAATAAGTGAAATACTAGCTCTGCTGAAATTTTTATTTGAGGCTAGAAGAGAAGATGCTTTAAAAAAGGGATAATTAGTAAAGAACATAAAATATTACATGGTAACTATAAAAATCAATCAGAAGAGGTCAGAAAAGACTTGGAAGAGAGATTATAAAGGCAATTTAATTAAGGAAGAAAGGAAATATATCTGTATGACTCCCAAGCAAGCAACAAGGCAAGATGGTTAAGAATTTTTGCTTGGAATTATTTGCATTGGTAGTTTTATACCCCAAGGAGACTACAGATAATTTTTCCTCAGGCTGGTAGCAAATGCTAGAGAGGTGATGAAAAAGAGAGAGGTAACCAGGAATATTTTGGGAGTGTAATAAACTGGATGATTTAAAAAATTCCCTAATAGAGATGGCAATCTCTGAAGTGCCTAAACATAGTTAAGCCTCATTAAGTTTAATGTTATTGGCTGCCAATAAAGCAGTTGCTAGAAAAGGGAAATCAGAATCTAAACCAACTATAATTTAATTACTGAATGCTTTAAAGGGGATAAAAATTAGAGGTGGGATCAGCAGAAAGGGGAAGGAGCAAATTATATAGAAATAAGTGGGATTTGTAGGATCAATACATGCAGAGTAATGTTCAGGAGAAGGAGGAGTGAGGCATAAGAGAAGGGAGGATTTGAGCAATTTATATAATGTTGAAGTGAATAATTGATAAAAAAAAGAAAACAAGTGATGTCTAATGCAGGAATATGACAAATATTAATATGTTTTTTCTTTTTTTTTATTAATATATGTGTGACTGTGTCTTAAATGATAATTTAATAGAGGTATTTAAGAAAACAGACCCTGAAAAAAACATACTCATACAGATCTCATTTCAGTGTCACCTGAACACAAGTAATTTTGTATACATATTTTTAAGATCAGTACTGATTGCATACCTCTCAACTTTACAGCATTTTGGGGGACTCCTTTAATTTGTTCTACAGCTTCTATTCCATCCTTGCTAAAGCTGAAAATTATATTGGAAAGTCTAGATTAAAAGGGGCAACATTTAAAATGTATGGTAAATTTGTGGCCTTTAGAATTGTACATCAACATGACAGACCACAACTCCAAATCAGGTGCAAAGTTTTATTATTTTAGCGCTTTCTTCTTGTAGTAGAGACTTCCTCAGAACAAACACACAAAGTTAACCCAGCCCTTAAATACCCACTAATCAAGTACTTAATTGCATAATATATCACATGACAATATTAAAGAAATAAAATTACAAAATATAAAAGTTAAAACATTGTTTGCATGAAATATATAAACAAAATATGAAAAATGAATGAAGGATAATAAATAACAAATAACAATTACATATAAGGCCACAACCCACTTGGACACTGAAAAACTAAAAAAACTAAAATACTAAAAAACTAAGAAACTAAAGGACTTAACCAGTAAGATGTTTTAATTTTGGAATACAAGCAAGTGTTGATGGCCTCATTAATACCAAAACATCTTACTGGTTAAGTGCTTTAGTTTCCTAGTTTTTTAGTTTTTCAGTGTCCAAATGGGTTGTGGCCTTATATCTGATTGTTATTTGTTATTTATTATCCTTCATTCATTTTTCATATTTTTTATATATTTTATACAAAACATTTTTTAACTTTTACATTTTGTACTTTTATTTCTTTGATATTGTCATGTGATGTATTATGCAATTAAGTACTTGATTAGTGGGTATTTAAGGGCTGGGTTAACTCTGTGTGTTTGTTCTGAGGAAGTCTCTACTACGAGAAGAAAGCGCTAAACCAATAAAACTTTGCACCTGATTTGGAGTTGTGGTCTGTCGTGTTGGTGTATAATTCTACAGTTCTGCAGTTTGTTCTGGTTTGTATGGTGTAAATTTGTGGCCTTTATCATAATTTCGTATTGTTTTAATCTTAATTCTGTAGGTGACAGTTGAGAGATGTGGTTGACTCTTGGACTTAAATTAATGGCATTGTATTGGTCACCTGATATTTAGGAGCTGGGAATCATATATAGTCTCCTAAATGAGACTATTATTGGTAAACCATCCAAAGTAGTAGAATGGGGAGGGGGGCAGAGTAGATAGATTAGTGTATCAGGACCAAAGCTATGGGTTAAGATTTTTATTTTGAGATAGATTCTAAGGCTGAGACAGAGTCTAAAGTATGGAACATTGTAGATTAATACAGAAATGGCTAACTGCTTCCTTATGCAATGTGTAAAATATTTATTTTAGTTAAAGTGATACATAGCTGCTTGAGTGATAGTGAGTGAATCATAAACATAAATATTTTAAATAATAATACCTGAAGCCAATTGCAGATGGAAAAGGACCCTGCAGTCCTAAGGTGAAGTCTATAGTCTAAGATTGGAAAATACCCACCTTTTGTAATGGTTGATTTGGCTTTAGGTGTTAACAGATGTCATACTGTGTGGCAGATGGCCAAGACATCTATAAGTTTAGTAAATACAGATTCAACTTGGAATTCAGAAACCTAATTATTTATATTTCTGCAGTGAGTGCAGGGAAACCTCCAGTTTTGTAGAATCTGTGCCAGGCATTTAGCTGTTGCAACACTCAAGGCTTTTTGGCCTTTAGTTACATGTAGTGATAGTTCTAAGGAACCATATAATGAGTGAACAGCCTTGGGAGTCCAAGTGTAGGAGATATTAGTTGGTGTGGAATCTGAACACCAAATAACATTACTGTTGTCATATAAAAGGCATGGATATCTGAAGTTGTACTTTTGAAGGTGTTATTAAAAACAGAATAAAGTAGGGGATGTATGATACATCCTTGTGTTTCATCTAGTTTACCCACTGGGCATGACTGAGAGAGTATTACTTTTTCTAGTTTTTGAAAGGTCATTCTGTAAGACAACTCTGCATCCACGTAAGTCAGGTAGGTCACAGTTTGCAGCGTGTTATCTTCTTCTAAAGTTTCTTTTTCAGCTCAGTAAATAAAGACTATCTCTTTAAGACTGCCCTTATTTGTGTTTTAGAATTATGTCTTGTGAGGCACAGAGAAGCAGTTAAAGTATTATGCCCCATCGTGAATGCTTACTGTTTGTAACTTAGGAGGGAAAAGGCTGAAATGAGCTGTAGGTTAGCAAAATACACCCTTCTGATATATTTTTGAGAGAGGAAAGGGGATAGACAGGCTTATAAGAAAAGAGAAGCATATCATTCCCATGTTTGGTGAGAGATATCATTGATACATTTCACACAAGAGGGACGGTTCTTATGGAAAATGACACTGAAGAGTGACAGAGAACCTTCAAAATTCTCAGCTAAGTACATTTTTACCATGAATGGTTTCTTCATTTAACTGTTTAATCAAGGTGCAGAATCGTGGTATATACATCTAATGAGTAAAAGAAAGCCATTACCAGAAGGATGTTTAGCAAAAATTCCACTGCTGTGTTACTCTTTTAGATTTCTGCACAGGTACATTTTTTTTTCTTTGGGAAATCTGTCTGCCAGAAGGGAGGCCTCTTGATTGTGCTCAAAGGTCCTAAATGTAAAGAGTGACTATAGGATTTTTGAAACTTTTGTGGGGGATAAGTTGGAGGTGGTGCAATGCTCACTAAAGAAGTCTGGTTGTACTATAGGAGGAAACATGTTTTGCTGGTTTCTGTTTAATGTGTTAATAATTTTGTGTGGGAAATCATATTAAGGGTATATTCCAGCTACTTTTTATGCTTGTATGCCAGCAGTGAGTAAAATAGTCTATCAAGGATATTGTTTATAATGGGCATAAGAAAGTCATTAACTGTTCAGTAATTGTAGGTAAGGCAATATATTAGAGCTGGACTGTAACAAGTAATTTAAGACCGACTTTTGTTGTATTAGGAAAGCAGGAAATGAGTTCAGCTTGGATCTGTAATGTAGTGAATAGCTTTGTTTTAGCAATGAATCCAGATATGAAGATATTTTTTCAAGTAATACTCATGCTAATGGTATTTGTTTCAGATAATACCCACAAATAATTATGTTATAAATACTCCTTTGGGAGTATGTGGTGTTTTAAGTCTGCCTGCATTAAGTTCAATGTTCCTGTCAGAGACGGAGTAAGATTTTCAGGAAGCTTGTTTATTAGAGCCTATGACAATTTTGTTTGTATGAACCTGTTTGATGAGTTTTTGCATTGGTTTAAGCATGGTAGACACATTTCAATGAGCTTTGGCAACCAGGTAAAATATGATGGGGAAAGTGAAAGCCAATATAATTTATTAGAGGAGAAGGGGTTGTGTATGTTATGTAGAAATGATGATTGGCGTGCAGGCTGTTGGACTAGGGGTCCTGGCAGCCTGGTATTCTACCCATGAAGGGTTGATAGGAATATTGTGAGGGAGATGATAATTGTCCAATATGTGTACACATAGGGAATTCTTTACTAAGAACGAACATAATCTGATTGTATACATGCTCATTATTTGAGAAGATAAGGAGGCTAAACTACCTCTTTAAATGATTGCGATGCAGAGGTAGCCAGAGGTACCTGAGAATGCAGGTAAGAGTTGAATGCGAGGCCTTAGACACTCACCAGCCATGTTTGTCAAAGTCCTTACTGATTGAAAAATGTTCAGTAAAAGCTTTCTTATGAGAGCATTACAACTTGTGCTTTTCAAAGAGAGTGTGAAAATGAAATGTTTGTTTCTACATTGCAGAACATGCTGTAATGCTTATTTATTTATTTATTCTTTAATTGGGGTATAGCATTAATCATAATGGATGAATTTCTGTCTCAGCCACAGGGGGCAAAAACATACTGGTACAATAAAGTTATGTTATGGAAAGGAAATTGCATGCAAAATATATAGCGCTAATATAAAAACAGTAGTAGGCAAATCTACTTGTTGATATGCACAGCTGGAGTGATAACTATAGAAGAGCTATGATAGTATAAGTAACATATAAAAGGAGGCAATAGTTGGACTAAATGTGTCCTGAATGTAGACATGTGTGGTTTATTTGGTTCTTAAGATGAAGATTTAGCTGGGAAAGGAATTTGGTGCACAAGATA
Organism: Protopterus annectens; assembly: GCF_019279795.1. Classification (NCBI taxonomy): domain Eukaryota; kingdom Metazoa; phylum Chordata; order Ceratodontiformes; family Protopteridae; genus Protopterus; species Protopterus annectens. The sequence continues at coordinate 315,271,914 of NC_056748.1, forward strand.
ATGTCTTTAAGATGAGGAGGTGGTGGTTCCCAAAATGTGGAACCTAAAATAGAGAAGCAGTGATTAGTGCAAAACTGTTTGAATTTGGCTGTTTGTAGTAGTGAGCAGGTGAGGTCCTGGCCTTACAATTTGTGGGAGGATAATCAAGGACTAAATTTTGAGGATTACAATAAGTTGTTGATTTTGTGTCTTCTTCTGCCTTCCTTTCTTTCCTTCCATGCTTGTTGATTTAGTTATTTTCTTTATTCACCCACTGAACATGTGCAGGGTTGCTTATTAGTACTGTTACAATTGTGTCAGAAAAGGTGGAAGAAGGCCATACAAGGTGGAAGGAGGCCATACAACCCCTTTACGCACTACACTTCAAACATTACCTGAACCAGTGTACTTTAGTTTGCAGCTGAAGTCAGCACAAACTTACTCAGTATAGTAGATTTCAGATATGCTGAAAGGGTAATATTGCTCTCAATGGAGATTCATGATGAACAACTTATATAAAAAAAATATGTGTTACAACATGTCAAAAGCAATGTGAATGGGAAACATATTTTTTTCTTTTTTAATAAGCTGTCATATAAGTAGAAATCAGTCAAGGAGACACTGATGTAGAAAAAAGAACAAATAATGCATTATCTACATCACTAGTCAGATGATGACAACAGTTTTGCTTTTTCTGAAGACTTGTCTTGCTTGGTTACAACTATCTAGCTGAAGCACTGGCTGTTTTATAAGCTCTAGTATTAAATAACTTTATGGATTAAACGGACAGGTATCTCATCTTCCTTGTCTATCTGCTCATTTTATCTTTTGGTAATTTATCCTTTACTACTTCCTGATCTTTATTTCATGAAGAGTAAGGATATTATTGTATGACCCTTGTACTTTAGATGTTCCTGAAGGGTTTAACTCTGACATAGATCTTTGCTTTACTCTTCTTTCTCAGTGTGCAACTACAGTATTCTGTACAGTGCCTGACCTATAAACATATATCATCTTACTTATATGTACAGAAAATGTCTAAGAATTGTTATCTTACATCGAGAGGGTCTCCTGCTTGGATCCTGGCCGGGGTGCCTTCTGTGCAGTGTCTGCATGTCCTCCTTGTGCTTACATGGATTTTTTGTGGGTCCCCATGTTTTCACCCACATCACAAAGACTTACAGTCAGTACACTGGGAAATGTAAATTCTCAGTAGGAGTGCATACAATGAGTGATACTTAAGAAAGGCCTAGCAGCCTACTTCTGTCCCATACGTACCTAGCAAACTCTGTTGGCAATGGTAACTGTTCATGGGGTCATTTTAGGAGTTGAATGCAACTTGTCAGTCTGAATGAATGGATATACAGGAAAAACTTGATTTATAATTAGTCCCTTGCAAATTTATTACCATTCTGGGAGCCTGCATTACTTTGGATTGTCTGCTTTACTTCCTAAATGTTTCTTTCCTTCTATATCACAATCAAGGCAGTCAATCAGATATTACTTTATACCCAGAGGTTTCTGTTTCTATGCCTTCTCTTTCATTTTCAAACTTCCCTTGTTACTTTCTCTCCTTTCTCTCTATCCTTCACAGTGTTACCACTCATACACAAAGCATGTTGATGTCTTTGCTGTTTTCTGTTCTCTGTATATATCTTTATTTCCTATGCTGCTACTTTCCTGGAGTTGTTTATTTTTTACACAATGTTATGTTTGCTGTACGCTATCTTAATTCTTTGGAACTACATGTTCATCATGCCCATTACTGTGTTAATAGTTTACTTTACTAATTAGAGTACTATTTATGAATTACTGCTATAACTGGGACCCAGGTACCTTTGTTTGGTTTTCCTTATCTAGCCACACACTACTTAGTCAATAAATCATTCTTGTATTCACTGGAACTGGATGCTTTTGTTATGGTGTGCTTTTACTGTTCCTTTAGTTAGGCATATATTTTCTGTGTGTGGGGTGAGGGGTTGAGTCTATAGCTTGCTTCAGTACACCAAACATACCAAATATGTATAGCACTGTACGACTTAAATAGCTGTCATTTATGAAAAATCTGGACAACATTATGAACATATTTTACACTATCAACACCTTTTCTAAAAAAGTAACATTTTTGTTTTATTCCTCAAAATGTAATGCAGTTGCAAAGTTGCATCATCTTTCCTGTATACAATTATTACAGCCTAAAAACTGTATGAGATACTTTTCACATATGAAGAATTAATTGCAGTGGTTTTCAGGCCTTATATGTCTTACATGTATTAATGGCACTGGCCATTTTTTTTCATAAATATTGGGCACATTGATGTATATTAAATTTGGTTGTAGCAGTGAAGCATGTTTTTGTTTAAACATTTGGATTATAGATCATAGTGTTTATAATCAGAGAATAGAACATTTCAGGAAATGAAATACTCTTCATCTTATTGTTGAATACTTTCATATTTACAAATGCACACAAACACACACACACACACACACACACACACACACACACACACACACACACACACACACACACACACACACACACACACACATATATATATATATATATAGAGAGAGAGACACACACACACACATATGCATATATATATATATATATATATATATATATATGTGTATGTATATCTATTTATGTATGTGTGTTTTTATATATATATATATATATATATATATATATATATATATATACACACACAAACACACACACACACACACACACACATATGCATATATATATATATATATATATATATATATGTGTGTGTGTGTGTGTGTGTGTGTGTGTGTGTGTGTGTGTATGCATCTATCTACTATATATACACACACACACAAACATATATAAATTGATAGAAGTAAGGAAGAGCATGAAGAAGGGTAAGGCAATGTAAGGTATGAATACGTATATAATCCTCTAATATACCCTCAATTGAAAAGTTTTAAAACAGTAGTGGAAAACGAAATAAGACAGAACATAATGAAACATAAAAGTTATTCAAATCTCCCTAATGATGAGAGAACACTCTTAGAACAGTTAAGAAAGAATAAATATATACAACTTAAGAGACCAGGTAAAGGAGGTGGAATGGTGATTATGAATACTGTGCAATATATGGGAAAATGATGGAACTGTTAGGTAACAATGATAAATATATTCTAGTGTCCACAAATGAAATGAATGTAGTATTTTTTAAGGTAGACTACTGCTTGAACAACCTACTTATATAGGGTATTATTGATGTACATACTTATAATTTTCTACACACCAAAAAAACTCATATACCATCCATTTTCAGTATTTCTAAAATATATAAGAATGTGGTAGACCCACCAATGGCAGCTGCAAATGGGTCAAAGCACATTCTTTGACAGTGTATGTAGGTCAAAAATTAATAAAATACACTCTAGGAAATATACTACTATTAAATTAATCATAGGATTTTTTTAAATGAGTAAACAACTTATTTAATGCTAATATGAGGTCTGTTACTACTGATATAATAGATTTTTTTCTGATGTACCCCATGATGTAAGAATGGAGTGGTTTGAGCAATTGTGATTTTAAATTTTTGAAATTCCAAAGATATTAGATTGATTGTAGGACTGACAGAGTTGATATTAAAAACAATATTTTATATTATAAAGGTGAATATTATCAACAGGCTAAGGGGCTTGCAATGGGGCCTCATGTGCCCATGTGTACGCTTACCTAGTTCTCACCATTTGAGAACAAAAATTTATTTTTAATTCATCATAGGCAAACTATTGGAATTTTTATAAACACTATTTTGATGACATTTGTTTATTCTGGGTAGCAAGTAAACTTTTAATGGAATTCATTCAATATATAGAAGGCACAACTACATTCTTAAAGTTTGCACATAATGTTTCTTATGATTATGTGAATGATTTGGACATAACAATACATAAGGTAAACAGTAATAGTGCTTTTAAATTGACATGACATAGGAAAGAAACTTTCTTCAGTTCCTATTTATACTATACTAGCGGACACCCTGCAAAGCAAAAAAAGAATATTGTAAAAGGGCACTTCACTGGGGTATCTCACACAGTAGCAGAAGATTAACTTTTTCTTCAAGAATATGAAAAAGTCAAGGAAATGTATTTAGAGAGAAAATATCCTAAAAAAACCTTGCAAATGACATTTTAAAAGAAGTTAAAAAAGGAAGAAAACAAAATACCCACCAATTATTGATGCAGATGAATTAATTATATATCAAAATAGTAAAAAATACACAGTTAAATATTCTTTAAACTAATGGGGAAAACATGAATTTACCTTATGGGGACACCTTCACTATGAACTACAATTTAGACGTGAATTCAATTAGAAATATTGTTAATAGAAATTGGAATATGTTTGCAAAATTTGCAGATCTTCTGGGGATACTTTCCAAGCCTGTTATGTTTACATATAGAAAAGGCTTTAATATGAAAGAAATTTTAGAGAGCAAAATACATATCTAGGGTCTCCAGTCCCAGAAGAGAACAGGTAGTTTTAAATGTGGGTCTTGTACACAATACCCTTTTATAGCTAACATGGACAAACTCTATACACCAAGTAGGAGGGAGATACGTGTACAACAGTAGATATTTTAACTGTAATAGCACGTGGGTGATTTATTTAGCTATATGTAATATGTGTGATACATTCTGCATAGGAAAAACAAAGTATTCTTAAGAAAATAATATATCAGCACTTACACAGTGTTAAATGCCAGGATGAGAAGAACGCTTTGTATAAGCACATCGCAATATGCTGTAATGCAAGTTTATATTTTTTGTGCTAGAAGAGCTTAAAATTGACTCTAAGAGAGGCCCTTCAGAAACAATAATTGAATATAGGGAATTGTACTGGCAGTTAATCCCGGATGCAAACAAAACTCCAGGATGAAATTAGACTATTTCTGTAGTCCCAGTTTAAAACTAAGGGTGGCTAGGTGATAAGTGTATTACACAGTCTTATATAAGTAAGGGAATGTATGTATTTTTGGTGACATGGACTCTGACTGTCTCTGTCATTTGAGTCCATACACATTTGATGCATTTTCCAAATTTAATTGGTTCTAATTATTTTAAATAGCTTACTTCACAAATTATTTTATATTATTTATGTATAGCATCATTGATTTTATTGTATATAGTACTATTGATATACAAGACATTACGTTTTCATATATATATATATATATATATATATATATATATATATATATATATATATCTTCATGAATGCATCTACAGTATTCTAAAAATATGTATCTATATATGTTTTAAGTTTCATATATTATCTTGGATTAATTATATAACATATTTAATTATATTTAAAGCACAATATTTTACTGCTTTCACCCACAGTTTAAAAACAAGCTGTTACCTATATTAGAGTGTCACAGATTGCTTTTCATGTGGTGTTTTAATACTCTTAATTATAAGTAGACAAACAGTGACAGAATTAATGGTAGTTTTGTGTAAAGTAATGAAAGTAAAGACAGGATATGATGTCAGTTAGAGTGATGCTATAAAAACCAGAGGGAGGTTGGGTTCAGCATGATTCTGAAGAAGTCCTAAGTTCAGGACATAAATGAGTTTTTAGCATAAATTTTGTTTCATGCATTAATGTTTTATACTTCTACAGTTTTTTTCATGCCTGGTTTCTGTACCCTTTAAGTGTGACTATCATTTATTTGGTTAGTGATTTATTGAATTTCACAGACTACACTACCTTCTATTCTTTAGGACTCTTTGTTGGTGATCTGTTCATATTTATGGATACAGTTTATCCTGGTATTGAAGAAGAAAAGACCCTGCTGTGGGCTAGGAAATGTTTCAGAATAGTTGTGAAGGATGGGGGGAGGGTATTGACCTGATGGATACAGGTAAAGAGATCCAGGGCTTAGTAACATGGTATTACTCTAGACAATGTCCAGCAGATCTGATAGGGTTGTGGACAGACAGAAGGTTATGGCCACTGGATCATAATGGCTGACTGGGAACAGTTATGTAGAATGTTATTTAGTGCTGGACAAGCAGATGGATACAGGAAAACTTTATAGGTGGTAAGAAGCTGTGAATATGTTAGTTGATGGAGCAGTTCTAACCAATTTAGGCTTTTTAGTGTTATTTGGTATTCAGTAAGACAAAACATTTTTCTGTCAGACATCCCTTAACTCCTCCCAAAACAACCCAAAGCAATTCTGGTCCACAATTAACTCTATCCTCTGCCCAGGGAAGGTAAACACCCCCCCAACAACCCCCCTTTCTCCACCTGTAGCATAGCTGATTCTTTCAACAAACATTTTACAGAGACGGTTCTATCCCTAACTAAAAAACACTTCCCTATATCAACACCCCCCACACTCAAACCAACTCCACCCCTCCCTCTCTTCTTCCTTTCCACAGTACCCACCTCCAACATAAAAAAAACTACTGACAAAACTTAAACCCACAAGACTAGCAGCTGACAAACTGCCCACAGAATACCTAAAAATAGCAGCTGGTGTTTTAGCTTATCCCATCTCCATATTAATCAACTGCTCCATATCTGAGTCCTATGTACCAACCTTATGGAAAATATCCCACATCATACCCCTACACAAAGGCAGGCCCTCAACAGACATCTCCAACTACTGCCCCATTGCCATCCTCTTGCCTCTCTCCAAGATACTCAAAAAATGTATAAACTCGCAGATCTCCAATTATCTCCTAGACAATAATCTCCTCTCCTACACACAGCATGGTTTCAGACCACAACATAGCACCACAACTGCTCTGCTCTCCTTCACTAACACCATTCTCCAACATAAAAACAATGGCTTTTTATCCTCTTTATCCTCTGCTGTATTTCTTGACCTATCAAAGGCTTTTGATATTGTATCACATGATCTTCTACTCTCTGCTCTCTCCAACCTCTCCTTTTCCATACCTACCATCAGTTGGTTCCACAGCTGTCTACACGGCCGCCAGCAGTTAGTTGTCTGGCACAACAATCTATCCCCTTGCCTCCCTGTTACTCTCAGGGTTCCCCAATGCTCCATCCTTGGCCCCTTGCTTTTCTCCATTTTTACCAATGACCTGCACACCACCACCAAACGTGCCTCCCTCATACAGTATGCAAATGACTCCACTCTCATCTGCTCAACTCCAACTCTAACAGAACTACAACAGATCACTCAAGCATCTTTCTCTTCTGTTGAAAGTTGGTTATTAAATGCTCAACTCCTCCTCAACTCAAATAAGACCAAACTCCTCATCTTTCAACCCTCAAAATCTACCCCAAATATCCCCCATTTCAACATATTTGCCAAAGACAACACTTCCATTTCACCAACAGCCCACACTAAGCTACTCGGTGTACAGATTGACAACAAACTCAAATTTGACACTTACATATCACTCACAATGAAAAAGTCCACAAAAAACTGGGTGCCTTGTATAGAAACCAACAATATCTAACCAAACCAGCCAGTATCTGTACCGCAACTTCCCAACTAATCTCAACCCTACTCTATGCATCACCCATACTCACAAATCTTCGACAATCAGACCTAAAGAAACTCAAAGCCTGCTACAATAAAATTGCAAAATTTGCATCAGGGGACTCCCACCGCAGTCATCATTGTGTCTCCCTCAATAACTTAGACTGGCTTGAGCTCCCTCAACTCCTACACCTAACCCAACTTACCTTTGTTCATAAACTTGTAAACCACCCTCTTAAAATTCCCTCACTTCATACACTTCTCCAACCCTACCAATCCTCCAGACCCCTTGTCTCCTGCAACAAAAATCTACTCCAAGTCACCAAACCCAACAACTCTGCAGGGGAAGCGTTATTCTCCTACTCCATATCCAAAATCTGGAACAGACTTCCCACTGCCAAAACTACCCTCCCTTCCAGCAGTCTCTTCAAAATTGCTCTTAAAACACACTTAAAATCTCACTGGCTATGTCCTTGTCCATACCCCAACTAACCCCCCTTTCTCATGTACCACTAATTAACTGCCAGCTCTACTATTAGCTGTCAACAGGTTATCCGTATTTCATATCCTTTAACTAGCAGATGATTGCAGTACAATGTTTATTTACTCTTTTCTCTGTGTGAGAAATTAATACTACTAGGCAAATGTCTTGCACCTTATATTGTTATTATACTCTGACATATGTAATTACCTGTCAGACTGTGTCTTTGCTATGAATACAGTTTTTTTCCTCTGAAATGCTAGATTATACTCGTATATTATGTGAAATTTTGCTTGTCTGAATATATGGAGCATTCCTTGTGATATTATACTCTGACATATATGTCATTTCTCCTGTTGAACTGTGTCTTTACTATAATTATACTGTTTCTTTTTTCATCTTATATGCTAGATTGTACTCTTATATTATGTAAATCTCATATGTCTGAATATATGGAGCTTTTCTCCCCAGGCCTCCGCTGAAAATGTGCATATGCCCAGTTGGACTTTCCTGGTCAACAAATGTAAAATAAAATAAATAAATAAATAAATAAATAAACAAATAAATAAATAAATATTTGCTGCAAATTTAGCAACTTTGTTAGAGCATTGTTCAAGTTTTTTACTTTTTTGATGCCTCAAAGTTAGTAAGGATGGGAGCACCATAAAGAAGTGTGGGGAGGAGATAAGTAGTAGCAAGTGTAGCTTTAGTTGAATTGGTGAGAACGTTTTTGGCTCTACAAAGCATCCTCGTTTTTGATGAGTTTTTCTTATGCAATTTTGTATATGCAGGTTAAATTTAAGATTATCATCCACTATCATCCCTACTAATTGGCAATGAGAAGTGACTTCAATGGTTGTATTATAAAGCGATAGGACTTTAGATTTTGTTTTTTTGTCTTTGTGAGAAAGAGGGATTTGGAGGGGAAAAATTAGTAATCTGTTTCTTTTTTTAAGATTGAACATGAATTGTGAGTTGCAAAAGTCATGTTTCAGTCTCCGTTAAAGCTTTCTGAGTAATTTTTTGGAGGTGTACCATGTTGTCAGATATGCAAACGAGTATGAAGTAATCTGTGTACTGTACCATTGCGGCCTGTTAAGTGGATGTGTGGAGGGTGTTGAGGAGAATGTCAAAGAGGAGGGGACAAAGGATAGACAGCCTTGTGGTATATTGCTGGTGACTGTGATGTATGCAGAGAGGGTGGAGTGTCATTTTACTGACTGATATATATTGGATAGCTTTTGAACCATAGAATGGTGAGCAGTGAGAGACCAAATGAGGATATTTGATGTACAAATTTGCTGTGAAAATCTGTGTTGAAGACCTTAGATAAGTCTAGAAATAAGGAGGAGACTTGTTTGCCATTATCTCTAGCTTTAATGACAGTATCTATACAAGATATAAGTGCAGTGTTAGTACTATGGAAAGGACAGAAGCTAGTGTTGTGTGGGGATAGGAGTATTTCCTGTAGGAGATAGTTTAGCAATTGTTTTTAAATATATTTTTCAAGTATTTTGGAGTGGGGTGACAAGACTGCTATAGGTCTTAAGTTAGCAATGTGTGTTAAATTTCCTGTTTTGTAAAAATTGATAATGTGTGACTATTTCACAACAGGGAGATGGAATGTGGAATTCCTGGATTGACTTATTTATAAGGATTGACACAATGCTTTCAACTGCTACTTTAGGGTTCTTGCTTGGAAGGTCATCAGCTGAAGTAAAGCATAGCTTAAGTTTGTTTAAGAGTAGTTTTATTACTTATGTGTGCACAGGTTTGAAGGTGAAAATAGATGTGGTGATACATGGCTGTTGAATGTTAGGAATAGATGTTAGGGAATGGTTTGTTAGAGATGCTATACTATCTCTGAAATAAGATTTAATTGTATAGTAGCTTTGAGTAATGAGTTATTGAGAGATGGGTTAGGGTTGGTTAGGGTTGAATTTATAGGCCGGCTGCAAGATTTCTGTAATGGCTGTCCAAAATGTTTAAGGGTTGTATATATTTATTATTATGAAAGTTATTATACTATAGTATAATCTAGTATACTGTAGTATATAGTATAGTATACTATGCTATAGCATAATGTGTATGTATGTATATATATATATATATATATATATATATATATATATATATATGTTTTTTTTTCACTTTATATCCTCAAAATACTGAAATGTCAAAATTCAGTATTTTGAAGGTATAAAGTTGAATTTTTGAAACATAGAAAACTCAGAAGCTCGAAATGCAAAATCTCGCACACCAGAGATTTTGAATTTTGCACTACTACTGCACACACACACACACACACACACACACACACACACACACACACACACACACACACTTACCTGAATCTGTAACCACAGCGGAACCTCAGAAGCGCGAATTCAAAACCTCCGGTATTCGAGGTTTTGAATTTCGCGCTTCTGAGCTTTTGCTTTTTTCAGGATTCCACTTTATGGGTTCAAGATACTGAATTTCAACATTTCAGTATTTATTTATTTATTTATTTATTTCAGTTTGATTACCAGGATGGTCCACTGGGCTTGGGGCCCGTTTTCAGTGGAAGCCCTGGGAGAAAAGCTCCAACAAGGAAATACAACAGTTTAAGTATTTTGATTACAAAACAGTTTCAATTAACATGCAAAGTCATAGACAGTATGTATTACAGATAACAGGTAGTTAGAAAAGAATAAACACTAACAATTTCAAATTATTGTTAAGGAGGAAAAAGGCTTACATAATGAAAATTCAAGTTTTACTGTTTTGTTCCCTAAGCTAAATATTTTTAGAAAGGAATAGGAAGGTGAATAGGAGGAGGTTAGCCTGGAGAAAAGGGAGAAGATAGTTTACGAGTTGTAGGCTGAAGGGTGCAGTTGCAAATTCTGTTTAGATAGAGGTAGGAATGAAGTTGGGTTTTGAAGTTATTAAGGTTGGTGCATGTCCTTAGTGATGAGGGCAGGGCATTCCACTTTTTAGCTAGGGTAAAGGATAAGAGAAGCTGACCTGCAGGGCGCTGGGGTTTTTGAACTGTGATCAGGTTTTGTTGAGAAGATCTAAGTGGTCTAAGGGGGGTGTAAGGTTGTAGAATATTAGAAAGAGCAGGGCAGTTAGAAGGGTGTAACAATAGTTTGAAGGCTGTGGTGATTTGGAGGAAGTTAAGTTGACTGGGAAGTTCAAGCCAGTTTAGAGAGTGAAGGGAGGAGCAGTGATGAGAAGAGGATTTGGCATTTGTGGCAAATCTAGAGATTTTCTTGTAGCATAGTTCCAATTTGGCGGTAAGTGTGGATGAAAGATTAGTGAGCAGGGGAGCTCCGTACAAGAGGGAGGGAAGGAGGTAGGTAGAGGCAAGGGTTAGTCTGGAATGAGGAGAGAGGAAGTGGTTGTTTCTATACAGTAAACCTAGTTTTATGTGTGTTTTTCTGATGTTTAGCTGGATATGGGTATTAAATTTTAGTTGATCATCGATTGTAACACCTAGAAGTTTGGTGGAGGGTACAGTTTCGATAGAGGAGTTACTAAGGCTGGTAATTTCAAATTAGTTTTTATCTAGGGAGGAGGATTTAGAGGGGGAGAAAAGGAGGGTCTTAGTTTTGATAGCATTTAGGGAGAGATGATTTTTGTAACATCCAGTTTTCAGTGGTTGAGAAGACACTTTGAGTTAGGGCTTGGAGGTCTGTTAGGTTAGAGGCAGAGCAGATCAGTGTGGAATCATCAGCATATTGCACAAGTTTGGTGTTAGGGATGGCTTTGTGGAAGTCATTAATAAAGATATTGAATAATAATGGGCCGAGTATGGGACCATGAAGTACTCCGGTAGGGGAAGGAAGAAAAGTAGAGGTGGCTTGACCCCATCTCACAGCTTGGGATCTGTTTGAAAGGTAGCTGGAGAACCAGGAAAAAGTCTTTGGGCAAAGGTTGAGATTAGATAGGTGATTTAGAAGGTGGGTGTGAGAGATGGTGTGAAAAGTTTTGGATAAATCTTGTAGGACAGTGAATACTATATTACCGGAGTCACAAGCTCAATTGACAGAGTGCAAGAAGGAGAGAAGGGCGGTGTTAGTACTGTGTCCTGGGCGGAAGCCATGTTGGGTAGGAGAGAGAAGTTGTTGCTTGGTAAGGAATGGCAGGAGCTGCAGGTGAATACATTTTTCTAGGATTTTGGAGATAGGGGAGAGAATGGCTATAGGGCGGAAATTTGAGACAGTACAATTTTTGCCGCCTTTGTGGAGAGGAAGAATGTTAGAGGTACGCCATAGTTTAGGTACGTAGGATTCAAGTAATGACCTATTAATTAGGATGCTGATAGGTAGAGCAATAGAGTCAGAAGCTATTTTTAGGAAGGAGGATGGAATGTTATCAGGGGCATTGGAGCAGGGCTTTAGTTTATATAGAAGTTTCTTTATTTGGTTGGTAGATACTGGTTTGAGTTTGAAAGGGGGGGAGCAGGTTATGGAAGATTGAGCAGGGAGGGGAGGAATGTGATTGTTAGTAAATGTCTTGGTTAGCTCAGCGATGGAAGAGGTGAAGAAGGAATTATATAGTGAGGCTATTTCAAGGTCAGATTTGCTGGTATCTGGACAGGGGTTTTTTTTAGTACCAGGTCTGAGGAGGGAATTGATGGAATTCCAGAACTGTTTGGGGTTTCTAGCATGGTTTTCTTGAAGTTTGATGTAGTAAAACTTTTTATCTTTAATAACTTGTTTCTTGGTAAGGTTTCTTAACTGCTTATACTTGAGGAATATTTCGGGTTGCTTGTGTTTAAAGTAGGTCTTCCAGGTTTTATCCCTTTGGAGTTTTATCCCTTTGGAGTATTTCAAGCTTCTAAAGTGAATCCATATATATGTCTTCTGAAATTTGAGCATATGGCTTCGGCCATATGAATTTCGAGATTTCAACTCGAACATTAAAACACGCGCACACACACACACACACACACACACACACACACATACACACACACACACATACACACACACACACACACACACACACACACACACACACACACACACACACACACACACACACACACACTTACCTGAATCTGTAACCACAGCGGAACCTCAGAAGCGCAAATTCAAAACCTCCGGTATTCGAGGTTTTGAATTTCGCGCTTCTGAGCTTTTGCTTTTTTCAGGATTCCACTTTATGGGCTCAAAATACTGAATTTCAACATTTCAGTATTTATTTATTTATTTCAGTTTGATTACCGGGATGGTCCACTGGGCTTGGGGCCCGTTTTCAGTGGAAGCCCCGGGGAGAAAAGCTCCAACAAGGAAATACAACAGTTTAAGTATTTTGATTATAAAACAGTTTCAATTAACATGCAAAGTCATAGACAGTATGTATTACAGATAGCAGGTAGTTAGAAAAGAATAAACACTAACAATTTCAAATTATTGTTAAGGAGGAAAAAGGCTTACATAATGAAAATTCAAGTTTTACTGTTTTTTTCACCTAAGCTAAATATTTTTAGAAAGTAATAGGAAGGTGAATAGGAGGAGGTTAGCCTGGAGAAAAGGGAGAAGATAGTTTACGAGTTGTAGGCTGAAGGGTGCAGTTGCAAATTCTGTTTAGATAGAGGTAGGAATGAAGTTGGGTTTTGAAGTTATTAAGGTTGGTGCATGTCCTTAGCAATGAGGGCAGGGCATTCCACTTTTTAGCCAGGGTAAAGGATAAGAGAAGCTGACCTGCAGGGCGCTGGGGTTTTTGAACTGTGATCAGGTTTTGTTGAGAAGATCTAAGTGGTCTAAGGGGGATATAAGGTTGTAGAATATTAGAGAGAGCAGGGCAGTTAGAAGGGTGTAACAATCGTTTGAAGGCTGTGGTGATTTGGAGGAAGTTAAGTTGATTGGGAAGTTCAAGCCAGTTTAGAGAGTGAAGGGAGGAGCAGTGATGAGAAGAGGATTTGGCATTTGTGGCAAATCTAGAGATTTTCTTGTAGCATAGTTCCAATTTGGCGGTAAGTGTGGATGAAAGATTAGTGAGCAGGGGAGCTCCGTACAAGAGGGAGGGAAGGAGGTAGGTAGAGGCAAGGGTTATTCTGGAATGAGGAGAGAGGAAGTGGTTGTTTCTATACAGTAAACCTAGTTTTATGTGTGTTTTTTTGATGTTTAGCTGGATATGGGTATTAACTTTTAGTTGATCATCAATTGTAACACCGAGAAGTTTGTTGGAGGGTACAATTTTGATAGAGGAGTTACTAAGGCTGGTAATTTCAAATTAGTTTTTATCAAGGGAGGAGGATTTAGAGGGGGAGAAAAGGAGGGTCTTAGTTTTGATAGCATTTAGGGAGAGATGATTTTTGTAACATCCAGTTTTCAGTGGTTGAGAAGGCACTTTGAGTTAGGGCTTGGAGGTCTGTTAGGTTAGAGGCAGAGCAGATCAGTGTGGAATCATCAGCATATTGCACAATTTTGGTGTTAGGGGTGGCTTTGTGGAAGTCATTAATAAAGATATTGAATAATAATGGGCCGAGTATGGAACCATGAAGTACTCCGGTAGGGGAAGGAAGAAAAGTAGAGGTGGCTTGGCCCCATCTCATAGCTTGGGATCTGTTTGAAAGGTAGCTGGAGAACCAGGAAAGAGTCTTTGGGCAAAGGTTGAGATTAGATAGGTGATTTAGAAGGTGGGTGTGAGAGATGGTGTAAAAAGTTTTGGATAAATCTTGTAGGACAGTGAATACTATATTACTGGAGTCACAAGCTGAATTGACAGAGTGCAAGAAGGAGAGAAAGGCGGTATTAGTACTGTGTCCTGGGCGGAAGCCGTGTTGGGTAGGAGAGAAAAGTTGGTGCTTGGTAAGGAATGGCAGGAGCTGCAGATGGATACATTTTTCTAGGATTTTGGAGATAGGGGAGAGAATGGCTATAGGGCGGAAATTTGAGTGGAATTTCTAAAGTGAATACATATATATATATATATATATATATATATATATATATATATATATATGTATTCACTTTAGAAGCTCGAAATACTGAAATGTCGAAATTCAGTATTTTGAGCCCATAAAGTGGAATCCTGAAAAGAGCTCATATATATGTCAGTTGACTGAGTTTTCAGAAACTCAAAATTCATATTGGCGAGATGATATGAATGGATTTCTGAAAACTCGATAGATAGATAGATAGATATATAGATAGATAGATAGATAGATAGATAGATAGATACATAGATAGATAGATAGATAGATAGATAGATAGATAGATAGATAGATAGATAGATAGATATGCTACTGTGGAGGACTCCACGTTATTAATGTTATGTTAGTTTTAGGTCACATTGTATCAAAACTGAATATGGAATGGTGTTTATATAACCAGTAAAGTGTGGATATTAATCTTGGCCATTTTCTTATTAATTCATTATTATAATATATAGTATTTTATTTATTTTCCATCTTGAGATTATTAAATTAGTAACATTTATCAGCTTTGAGTCATTTTGAAACCATTAATGCAACAATCCATTAAAACTAAAAAAAGACATGATAAGTCAATTACAAATGAACCTCAATTGTTAAAAATATTAAAATACATGTATATGATATAGAAGCATTGTAATAAAAGCAATGCTGGCACTCTGTTATTAAAGCAAAAGCTTCTTTTTCTTAGCTGACAGATCAAAATATGAAATATATCACCTGCATGAGTAGTTGGAGTAGTGGTTGTTACATGACCTGTAATCGAAATAATAAGGTAGTACTTCAGTTTCATTTAGAAATATATATTCATACACTTCACATTTTCTAATGTTGTAATTACCATCAGTAACCATTACGCCTCTCTTAAAACTTATTTTCCTCAATGTCTTTAAATCTTTTTGACATAGTTCCAAATATTGCATCTGTCAGCTATTAACACATTTGGCAAGCCATACTTCATCAAGGAATCTAGCCAATTAAAGGATACTACATTTGCTCAATTAATACTGCATAAACATCAAGAATGAATACAAAAAGTATTAGACAAAGTTAGTTTAATGATCAAATGAGATACAATAAGTTCAAAAAGAATTTTGTATGATCTTGAATCCAAGCTAGCTCCTAATATATGTTCTGTATATTTCTGAATAATTAGACAAGAAAGTTCCATACAACTTGATTTAAAAAAAAAGTCAATTGTTTTAAGAATATTTCCTTCTTGAATTGTAAATATACTGGCTCTATATTTAATAGACTTTCCTACAACCTATTAGCTTGGATTGAATCCCTATCCTCTCAACATATCATATCTTTAAAAATGAACTTGCAAAATATGATGACTTTCATATAGGAATTACCTAAGAAAATTGTCCAGTTTTTGATCAAAATGTTCCTTGCTCAAAAGATCTCTTAATAAGCTAACAGAACTTCTTAAAATAATGGTTCGATAACAGCATTTTTAAAAATAGTTAGTGACTTAATGTTTCTAATATAGATGGCAGATTGAAAGAGGAAGAGAAGTCCCAGACTGGATTCTTGTTAAAAGAAAAATACTTGGTTACTAAGAAAATGCAGGATTTAGCAAATAGGAAATAAAAGTAGTCTCAGAATATATGAAGTGCCAGAGAAATAGAATATAGCAGTATGGGGAACTTCTTAAACATGAGGGCTTTCAAAAATATTAACTATGCAGAAAGGAGTCTCCTTTGGAAAAGAGTGAACTCAAAGATATTTTGATCCCTAGATAAAGCTAGAAGCACCTCTGAGATCTATAACTGGATCTAGATCATATGAGCGAATCACATAAATTGCGAACACTCATAATATTAACTGTAGCGGACCTTGAACTTCCTATTGTGGGGGGCTGTGCCCCCCACAACCCCTTCTAAACATATATTCCAACTCAGAGATCGTACTACAGTAAGGAAAGGGCAAATATCCCATTCTTCACTGTACGGGGATCTCAGAAAAAGCACTTTGAGGTCTGGTACATTCGATACTATGAGCATTCCCAATTTGTGCGATTCGCTCATATGATATAGACCTCTATAACTATATAGTGCATTTCTTATCTAGACAAAGAATTTATTCTGAAAACTACTTGGCCTAATTCTCTTATCACTTTATCAGCTTCGCTTCAATAAAGACATTTGCGCTGAAACAATGGAAAAAATTAAATAATTTTTGCCCTAGGGAAATACTTTTAAAAATAGCAGTGCTAATAATCTTAACCAGCTTGAGTAAAATACTTTCTGTCTTATGATGCAAATATATTTAACACTCTTGAAGCAGACGTTTTTCTAAAAATAATAATATAGTATTATTATAGTCACTAACTATGAAGAAATGGGTGAGAACATCTTTTCAGTTGATTGTATCACAAGTCATTATGTAAGAAAACATTGAGTTAATGAGTTTTTCACCAACTGCATTATGGGGGAGAGCAATGCAGCTGGCACAGTGGATGAGTGGCACAACAAATGGGTTTATAATTGATGTAGCAGTTATTAGAGGGAAGGCAAACTAGCATGGCAAAGTTCATGAATACCATGTATCTATCATTTTAGATAGCCTACTAAAGGTCAGCATGGAACAGAGACAACCTGGTTCATTATTGAGCTGAGGAAGGGGGAGATAAGAAAGATGAATGTAGCAAACACAGAAAAATGCACAAGGGTATCTATAGTATATGATGGGTGGGAGAAATGAAGGACCAATAAGGAAAACCATTAGGTATGCACATTTGAGTGAAAGGAAGGCATTTTAGTGGACTGGATTGCCCTATTTTCAGCATATCAAGAAGAAAAGCTGATGGAGTAAGTACAGTGGAATGGTTGGGGAAGAAAGAGAGAGAGAGGGAGAAAGGAAGGTAGTAAGGGCTGACAGACAAATATCATATGCTGAGACAGGCAGTATACATTAAAATAGTGAAGACAATAATGGATTGACATAGTCTGGGAGAAGTTGGATAGCTGGTGATGGTTTGAAGGATGGGCCATAAGCAACATGTGAGGACTGGCACAACAGGGAGGAGAACCTTGGAATGAGATATGACAAGAAACATGGCTGTAACCCAGGCTGGCTCAAAGGACAACTTTCAACTATCTGTCATCTGCATGATTTTTGTTATGGATGGGCTGTTCCTCTAGTGGCCCAATGGTTTGGGTCTGACAGTCACATGACACAAGTCACACCAGGAGACACTCTACAGTGCCTTATGTGAGCATTCAGCTGTCAGTGCACTTTGGATAACCCTAGCTTCAGCAATTGACCTTCTAAACCACTTTCAGAAGAGCCTCTGCCCCAACTTCCTGAAAATGACTGTGAAGTCCACCAATAATCACTGCAGGTACCTTCAGCAGGCTAATATCCATGCCTCTGTTGAGAGGCAGACCTGGTGACCCAACCCATGCCTCTGTTGAGAGGCAGACCTGGTGACCCAACAACAGAGGCATCAGTTAACTCATGTAGACTGCTGACACTCCTTAATTGCATCACAATTACCCCCTAAGGAAGGATGAGAAAACTCAAACACATTAGTGTACACATATGGCACACATACACTGGCAGTTACACTGTGTACTGCCATATATGGCCGGTGCACCTTTCTGCCAAGACAGCCACTTATGCCTCCTGCAACATCCTGCCATGTTCATTTTAAACTTCCCAGCTACTATAAAAGAAATGATATTTCTCAGTCCTTGTGGACCAGGTGGGGACTTGATGGCAATGTTTGTGCAATTTGTGGCTCTCAGCATCTCGGGATAAACAAGCTAAGGTGTAAAATTCCTGTATACTGATGGTTCTTTCCTCTGCAGTTATAGTGAACCATATTTTCTCTTTCAAATGCCACAGCTTGATGTCAAAGAACTGGTGTAAGACATGTAAGACTGATTCTTGTAATGTGTCTAACATGTCCCTGTTGATTACTCAACAGTCCCTGTAGCTAAAATGGTTTAACTATGCACACTATGTTTGATGGTATGAGTATTCCATGTAGCAGCCTTCATTCTTAGTGGATAACTAGGTCTTACATGGTCTCCATGTCTACTGATATGAGTCCAGTATCTGCTGGTCCATTAGATATTCATATAAAAGGTGTTTATGGTACCTTCTGTAAGTGTGCAAACCATAGCTTTCAAACTCTTAGCATACAAAATCTGGACAAAGTCAAAAATACTGATGGGTTAAAGCCCCCAAAATAGGGACACATTTTAAATATTGCTCTTATCAATTTGGAATGTTGCTAGAATAAAATGGCTTGTGTTATCATGCACTTTTAGAAGTATATGAAGTCTGCCAATCAAATGCCTGTCATTATTTAGTGAATTCAGTCCTCACTTATTTGCTAGAAAAATCCAGAAAATCACAAATTATATGAAGAACAAACCAAAATATGATGCAAATATCTGGACAGTCTCTAAAAATCTAGATAGTTGAGAGGAATGGTGCAGACACTGGTTTCAGTGGCAGCCAATAACAGATGTTATTCAGCTATAGTGGCTGCTACTCCTAATATGTTCATAGCATACAACAAAACTTCCCAGTTTCTAGAAAAGGTTTGCATCATGGTACTGTGCACTTGCTTTGTACATTTCTGTATCACTCCCCAGTGCTTTATGCTGTCATTTGCTTAATCTGTGAGCCGTATTTGCATGGGCATCCTTATTTTTATATCATTAATTGACACTGTCATTACAGAGTGATTTTTCACATTCCACAGCTGCAATATCCTTGTCTCTGAATCACCCACATCCTATGACTTGCCACCATCTGTGTTTATTTCTGCTGTGAACTGCACTAAATATCCTAGGATGCCTCCTAAATAGCCTGAAATATGAGCTATCTGAGTCACTGTTGTCACTGTTCAACCATAGCTTCTGCACAGGCATCATGCCATGTAAATGGAAGACTGCAACAGTCCTCCACTCATGCATTGTAAACAAATTCATGGAATTAGGCATAAAACTCTATGTAACTTGTGGGAAAGGCAGCTGGCTCACAGCCAGGACCCAGGAAGTTCAGACTGAAGAAACTACCTTGACAAAGAGTCCGGTCACCAGTGAAGTCCCCCAGGCTCTCTGCTGGGTCTACTCCTCTTTAACATTTATTTTTCTGAAGTCAAAGCCAATGTCAGTGGCCTGTAGCTTACCAAGTTCACAGAGTTATTTATTTATTTATTTAGTTAGTTAGTTAGTTGACATTTGTTATTGAGAAAGTCCTACTGGGCATGTGCCCATTTTCAGTGGAGGCCCCTGGAGAAAAGCTCCAAAAGCAATTTAGCAAAGTTCCAATTTTACATTGAAATTCAGATGCTGTTATCTCAGCAAACAAGTAAACCATTTGCATAAATGAATATTAGACAAGAATGATAAAATAAAAACTATATAAAGTCTAGCACAAACTCTGTTTCAGTAGAATACAATTATGGTTACATGAAAGGAAAAGCGTAGAGTAAGAATAGAAATGAAGGTAGCTATTAGTAGATAAGGTCAACAGATGGAAGGCTAGAAAAAGGGGAAGGTATAATGGCTCATAGGATGGGTCACGAGCTTGCTAGGAGCAATCATAGAATTCAGCCAAGATACAAACATCTTACAGGAAGGTCTAACACTGACAAATGACTGGTGCCAGATTCACAGTTTAAAACTCATTGCCATTCATGGAAACTATATAATTGATAAAAAACCCTTAAAAGTCGATACAATAGTCAAGGATTTAGGGACTCGTATAGATAGTAACCTGGCTTTTAACCAGCATGTGTATAAGGTTGTCAGAAAATAATTTTGTATCACTCAACTTATAAGTAAGGGTATGGCATTTAAGTGCAGAGAGTTTGTCATGCCACTGTACTCAGCCATTATCAGACAATTTATGGAGTGAAACACCCTTCGGTATGTACCTGATCTTACACAACAACTGGAATGTCCACAGAAGTTCCAAGTCTTTTGAGTTTCTAATACGATGATGGGAATGGACCCCATTCCTAAGTCAAAGTATGATTAAAGTTCAGCAAATTAGTATTGTTTCAGCCTTTGACATTAACCAGAAGTGCTCTTCCCAGCATCCACAATGTGCCCAGTAATGCATATGCAATTTGTATGGAGTTATATGTATCAGTAACATATCTAAGTATGACTGCAAATTATTTTTTATAAGACCTAATGCTCCTACTACTATTGAAGCTCCCTGTGTATCCTTCTTCCAAATTGCCTTTGTTTCTGCCTGCAAATCCTGGTATTTTATGACTTTGTGTCTCTCTGTACATTAGGCTCTGTAGTCACCAGGTGTGGCAATTTCAATGATCAGTGCTACTTTTGTCTTCTTTTCATCGACTACTATATCTATGTTTCTCACATCTATTTTTGAACTGATGGTAATGGGTGATCCCATGTGATATAAACTTCACCATTTTCTGTAATACTTTGTGGCTTATGTTTTCAATGTTTTTCAGCAACTTCAGTATTATAATGTTTGCACATTCCCCAGTGCAACAGTCTTGCCACATTATTATACCTTTCAGTATACAGTCCTTCTGCTGTTAATATATCACAGCCAGCAACAAGATGCGTGACTGTTTCCAATTCTGTTTTACAAAACTTACATTTTTCTGTTTCTCCTACGTGTTCAGTGGACTTTGTAAACAAATAGTTACATAGTCTACCACCTTGGGCCACGAATATTAACCTTTTGTCTGTTGTTTTAATTTCACCTCACCTTAACCATCCCTGCATTCACTCATGATCAATACAAGATTGTTTCAAGAGCTGTCTGTACTTACAACTATATTTTTGTTTTTTTCCACATTTCATTCCTTCTCATCTAAATGTTCACCTTATATTCTTTCTTTTGCTTTTTGGCACATTCAGTTGCTGCATGATTTTTATCTACTTCTGGTTTGATTTCCATTCCCACTTAACACCAATATGCTTCTGCTAAACTAAGCAGGGAAGTCATCTTGGATGTATTCTTTTCATGTTTTAAAACTTTCACTATGTTTGGGTCTTGTGAGGTCAGCAGATATGTATGCAGTCCTGCAATTGCAGATCTATACATGTAATGAGTTTCGAGGAGACCCATACCTCCTTCAGAACAGGAAATATATAGTCTTGTTACACACTGATTTTTATAAATCATTTGCTGAGCATGAAGCGTCCTTCTTTTTTCCTGTCCAACCAGTCCAACACCTTTAGGGGCCAGTCAATCACTCCAAAACTGTAAGTTATGAGAGGAAGGGTACATTCTTTAATAGCCTGGACTTTATTTCTAGCTGTCAGTGCTGTTTTCAGTATTAATTTTAGTCTTCTAAAATATTCCTTACTAAGTGTTATTTGCAGTTGTTCCTATTTTATTATTGATCCTTCATCAATTCCCAAATATTTATACATTCCCTCTTGCTCATTTTCTTTTATATCACATTCCAGCCCCAGGCTGATGTTATTTTGGTGCTGCATCTTTCCTGCTTTAAACATTGCTTCTGCACATTTATCAAGACCAAATGACATTCTTATATCATCTGAAAAAGTTTTGACCACTTGCAGTCTTTCAGTTCCTTATCTGATGAACTATACAGTTTTAAATCATCCAGAAAAAGAAGATGAGCTTTGTTGTTTTCTGGGGGCCATGACCTAATCTTTTAAGTAGACAGCTTAACAGGTTAACGGCAAGACAAAACAGCAGCACTAAAACTGAGTAATCTGGAATACCCCCTTTGAATCCTTATCGCTGGAATAATAATTTGTCCATTATCATGGCTTAGCTGCAAAGTGGTTTGCCAGTGTTTTATGGTTGCTGTAATGCAATTGCTTAGTGTAGGATATATCTTATATATTTTAAGCACTCTTTTATCCAGGAATGTGGGATACTGTTTATTGTTTTTTTGTAGTTTATCTATGCCATACTTAGATTCTTCCATTTTGAAAGTGCTACATTATGACTTTTAACAAAAAATGATCCTTTGCTCCATATGCCTTTCTTTTGTTGCCCTTTTGTTCTATTGCCATGATTGAGTATTCTTCTAAATGACTATAAACCCTGTCAGCATCAAATCCAGTGTATCGTCGGAAGGCAAGTTACTGGTCTATAGCTGTTAGGTTAGCTTACAGGTTCACTCTTAAGTAGGAGAATTGTTTTTTCTGCTGTTAACCAGGTTGGCATCTATTTGGGATGTGCATATAAATACTTCTTAGTCGTGGTTGTCTTCATGTAAAGACGTTAATACTTTTAGCCAGAAGTTAAGTACTGCATCTAAGCCTGGGGTCTTCCAGTTAAGAGCTTTTCTTAACTTTGTTACAATTTCTCTGGTCATTACTTCATCCCATTTCATATCCTGTGCATTTGAACTTCTTATTCTTACTTTTACTTCTTCTGTTTATTCAGCATCTTTGGTATGTTCCATAGGATATTCACAAATATTTCTCCAAAATGTATCTATTTCTTCTTTTTTTTTGGTGATGTTTCAATTTTTTTTGCCTTGTGTCCCAATTCTCTATAAAACTTTTTGGGTCATCAATAAATTGCTTGTTTTACACTTTCCCTTTATATTTATCTGCATACAGTCTAAGTTTTTCTGCCTGTGTTTATATTTTTAGTTTATTATTTGCGATAGTGCACAATAGAGCTGATCTGTTCTGATACTGCACATTGCTTTTATCATGTCTATCATTCTGAGTATTTTTTTTATCTGTTCCCTCTTCTATACCCTTCTAACAGTGACACTTCTTATCTTAATTACTTTTTAGTTTTCTCTATTTGATACTTCCATGATGGCATTTGATTTCTCCCCTTCCTTTCACTCACTGCCCTGTGTTGTTTGTGGTAAGACTTTATCTGTTATTAATTTAGCTGTACAGTAATATATCCTATTTACTTCTGTTTTATCACATGAATCTCTATGAACAGTCTTAATTACTGTGTTCATTTGTTTTATCAAACTTCTAACTTTTTGGGTTTTGTTGACTTTGTGTAGTCTATTTCTTTCTTTGATCTTAATATGTCTGTCCATCTCCATTAAATCAAGCACCTCCTCTCTTAAATCATTTTCTTTTAAACTGAGGACACATTCATTGTTCTCCATTTCCTGCAGGCATTCAATAAAAAGTTCCAAAGCATCTTCATGTGCTACATTCTCTTCAGTTTCTTCCTGTGTCATCTGTTGCTCTTTCATATGGGAACGCACTGGCCTATCAGTCCACAACATTGACTGCGTCGGACTTCCCACAGTTTCCTGTTCCCTCCCTTGCTGTGCATCTCCAACTGAACTTTTGTACTGCTTTCCTGTGAAAGGCCCCAAGGTATCTTCATATGGCAACTGACCGGATGTTTCCCACTCCACTGGTTTCTCCTTAATTTGGAGATCCATTGCTCTATCCTGCTGTGATGTTATCAGAGTTAGATTTTCTACACTAAATCCTTCACTTTGCAGGTAATACAGAACCTCATTTACTATTTCTTTAACTTCTCCATTAGTAATCCTCTTTTCTGCTTTTTCACTTTGTTTTCTTATTTTTTGTATTGTACAATTTTCCACATCCAGATTCCTTTGCCTGTATTTCTCTTCCAATATCTTTGATGCTGCTGCTCTTTTTGTATTGATTAGTTTTGCCTTCTCCTTTGCATAAATATGGTACCATATTAAAACTCGTTCTCTCCTATGTCCATATTTCTTCTTCAGATGTCACCTGCTCCTTCAATTTCTCCTTACATGGGGGAATGGTTGTTTCATTCTGCTGTGATATAATCTGTGTTAGACTTTCTACAGTAAATCTTCCTCTTTGCAGGTATTCCATAACTTCAGCTTGCATTTTTTTTAACTTCTACTTTACTAATCTTAAGTTCCACATTCCCTTTTAGTGATCTTATGTTTGTATTGTGAAATGTTCCATATCTGGATATCTTTGCCTGTATTTCTCTTTGAATATTGTTGAGGCTGCTTTTTGGTATTGATTAATTTGGCTTTCTCCTTTACATAAATATTGTACCATATCAGATCTCTCATTCTTTCCCATGTCCAAATTTTTTTTTTTACCTTACAAAAAGTCTCTAGATTTTGTACTTTATATTTTCACACGTCTGCAGTTACTTCTTTTTTCAAACAGCCCCATGTTTCTTGGTCTATATAATGTTTTTCATAAAACTGGTGTATTAATGAACACATTTTTTTTCTGAAGCTTCTGATAGTTTTTCTTGTGCAAGTATTTTTCTTTCCTCTAATTTCACTCTTATTCTTTTTGTATATCTTCTTTCAGGAAATTCTGGGCTTCTTGCATAATAGTAACAATGCATGATTTCTTTATTATTCTGAACAGTACACTCTATCATCTTTATGGCTCTTTTTTGATCTACCAGTTTTTGTTATTTTTGTGGACTACTACTTCCTTCTACAGCAGGGGGGAATCATCCTCCCCCTGAGCCTGTCTTGAGGATTTTCCACTATCATTTTTTTACTGTCCTGGCACCACTGTGCCTACCAGGATTGAGCACTTTTTTTGTCCTGGGTCTCGGGCCCTCAGCTATCATTTTTTATTTTTTAAACATACTTCTGTCCATGATATATGCTATACAAAATACAATCTATATATATATATATCAGTGTTGTCTTGGTGAGATTTTGTGAAAAACAGGGACCACCTCATGAAAGTACTCACAAGGCTTGAGAATGAATTCACTTCCTGCAATACTACTCTCCTTTGCTTGCTGATTTATCGTCTCTCCATTCAGACCCTCCCTCCCCCACATACTTCTACCCATGTCCAGTAAAACTGAAGCAATAGTGGGGCAGGGTCCATTCAGAATGGCTTGATACAGTGTGCAAAGTGATTCTTTGAAACTATTAACATCCATCAAAAGCAGACAGACAATATCAGGGCCTAAAGAAAGCCTATGTACATATGCACTGATATCATTATATCAAAGTTAACCTTGCCTCCAATCAGATTTAGCTCTCACAATGTGAAAGGTGTTACCCCCTTTATTGAAACTGCTGTGTTCTTTAAGTGAATCCCTGCTACCTGCAAACAGTCTGCTCAGTATCTCTTCTTATGTTGTGAGAATGCAACAGTCCAGTGGCATCCAATAGACCAGTTTGACTTTCTGATAATGGTTTTTTTTTAAGATAGATCTGCACTCATCACAGAATTGCCATGATTAAGGGAATTCCTTTAAATGATTCATACTACATGACTTGAAACCCAATACCCGTCTTACAATATAAAACTGATCATGAGAAATCAGTTGGCCATGCTTCAAGGAGAAATTTAATTTCATGTCATTTTCCTACTATAGTGTATTAACTACATACAACAAATGCCACTGCTGGCACTAACAGATGCGGAAACCAGGCTGTGAAAACCATTTTGCCATGGAAAATCTTTAATTCATTATTTGTTACTTCACAGGCCAATTTTTAATGTGATTTTCTATCACCATTGTCCTCATGGTGTCTCTTAAATGAGCCTGTGTTTGACCTAATGAGACACAAAGATTTACACCCAAGCAGCAGCTTCTGTCCTGAGGCAGGATTCGGTGAAAGACTGCCTTCTGGTGTGAAAGTGGGTGCAACTGCAAAGAAGTAGCTGCATCTTGCTACACTGTATTCTTTTTAATTAGAAACTCTTAACAGATTTTTGCAACAATTCCGAAATATCTCTTGACTGTCTTAGTAAATGGATGAGCGACAATAATTATAATGTCTTAAAGAAATAGACCCAGTGAACTCAATGCTGCAAAATTAACTAAGCTTCAATAGATCTCTCATTCTGTAGCACTTCATATCATCAGTATGCAAATCACTCTATGACCAGAGTAAAAATTAAAAGAGAGACAGTGGGCACTTTTGTTGGCCATTGCAAAGATGGGATTTTCTCAGCTAGTAAACTTGACCTTCCCAAATGAACCATACTATAGAGATTTTAAACTGTCTAAAATAATTTTAGCCAACTTAACTCCTGAATAACTCTACCAATAAGAAATCCTGTTAAAACCCCCTTGGCATCAAATCCTGTGACTGTCAAGTAAACCTGCTTCTGCATGGCCACATTTAATAGCTATATCATTCTAATGACACAATATCTAGATTGCTGCCTTTAAATTATACCTGCCTCATGTTAATGAATTAATCTAGCCATAAGAGCTTTAAGTTTCCCCATCTACAATGATATGTACTCTTTATAGTCCATATTTAGGACAGATAGTTGTATGATTATTTTATGGATTAGAGGAATCTTTTCTTAATTTCAACACACTAAAATTAGAGCTGCCTTCCAACGGTTGCAACTAGTCATCCTGAGTTATTGGTAACTAGCTTGTAGCATCAACTGGAGGTAATGGTAACTAGCTGTAGCATCAGCCTGAGGTAATGCTAAATAGCTGTAACATCATTAACATGGTTTATGAGACAACCATGATAATATCTGGCCTGGTAAGAAAGAGAACATGTGGATGCTGTATGACTGTCTGCTTTTTCAGGAGATTTAAAATGCCAGGGGAGCTAGGAACAGGGAAGCCATAGTGCACTGAATAATATGCAACAAATTCAGTTCTGTTTGGCAAACACTTGCTGTCATGTTCCAAAGCTTCTTTCTTCTGCTGATCCAGTAAAAAAGTGCATATGGTGTATTCTCTACCCCCAGTAAAGCTGAAATAATTTATTGGCTACCCTTGCGCTAAATAGTCATCTTATGCATTGCCATTTGTGGTGTTTAACATTATTTTATTTAGTTTTATTTTATTTACACATGGATGCATGCATTTGTTAACTGGATAAGTCACTGGTCCAAAATGTGGTGTACAAAAAAATTAGAATGGAAGAAGCAATAACAAAAAATGCAGATGTTACAGTGATAACTATCACAGTACAATATTGCAATAGCAAATATACATAATGATGAAGTAATACAGCAGCAATGCATTCTTCTTAATAACTATATATTGCAGTAGATTAAGATCAATGTTGAAGTGTGAAGAAACACATTTACAAAGAAGGTTAAGGTCAGATGAGGATAAAGGAGGTTGAGTGCAGTGCAGTGAGCAGCCCCCACTGCATTACAGTTTTATTTTCTTCTCCCCACCTTGTTTTCATCTTGCGAAGTCTGCCATCTGCACTAGCTCCCCCCTTGCATGGCAGCCTGTGTGACTAGCCCCTACATCATTGTACTCTGCTGCTCTCATATACTTAAGGGTCCCCTACAACTAATGGACACCAACACACATTAATTTTACCAATGTACTCGGCTACTGAGAATGGTCCTCTATAGTGGAGTTGATGCACAGAGTTATTGCTTATTCATTGCAATTTATTGTAAAGCCAAATATATTCATTTATCTTTACAATTTGGTATGCCTGGTTGCAATGTCAGGTTGCGCATGTGCCGTCATCACCCACTGCTAAACTGCTGAACTGGTTGGCATCCTGTTGATGGAAGTACATTTTGCTCTTTCATTAGAACATGTCTGCATTCAAATTCTCTGCTCTGTTCCACTGTAAAACTCTGATCATTTACTCTACTTATTTCTCCTCTCCTATGCACTGGCTGCTTGTTCCTTTCCTTTAAGCACACCATTTTGCCTGCCCCTGCTATATCTTTGTCCCTAATAGGAATGTGTAGTGTCGCTGAAGAAAAAAATTCTGTAATGTAATTACAGCAAATTTCAACATCTAATGTATTTATTTGGAACTTGTAGTCTATTTTATGAGTTTATGGGACTTACATTAATTGTTCTTACACTTCTGCTAGGAAGTTTTCCAATATTATATCATGAAATGAGGTGGCAGACATGAAGATGCATTGGCATTTAATTTAAGTTGTCAAAAAAACTCCCAAGCTTCAACCCTTTCTTTTCGCATCCCTAAAGGAGGTAATATCACAATTGTATGTTGCTGCTTAATAACCATATAGCAATCAGAAATATTTTAAAAATTAGAGCTATGCTCTAACAACCATGTCATTTTATTACAAATATAGTGTGTGTGTGTGTGTGTGTGTGTGTGTGTGTGTGTGTGTGTGTGTGTGTGTGTGTGTGTGTCCATGCGTGCATGTGTGTGAATAGACTCGAAACATCCAAACATCAATGATCACAATGTCGACTGCAAAATGTCAACAATGCAAATGTTGGCATACAACAATGCATGCTCTGAACAATGTCCTAAGAGCATGCAAAATTAAACATGAAAAAAATTCACCAAATTATTTTTTGCAAGGAGACAAGCCCACTTGTGCCTCCATGGCTCCTGCTAATTATATATAGTAAATTAGAAATCACACAATATCAGTGAAAGGGCATATTCCCCAAACCTGAGAATCATGCAGTCTCACTCAAATGTTGACCATCTCCTTACTCAGCCGAATATTGTTGACTAAACAGATGTCAACCAACTATGCTGTCAACAAAATTCAGTGCTCTCATATGTGTGTGTGTGTGTGTGTGTGTGTGTGTGTGTGTGTGTGTGTGTGTGTGTGTGTGTGTGTGTGTGTGTGTGTGTGTGTGTGTGTGTGTGTGTGTGTGTGTATATATATATATATATATATATATATATATATATACATGTGCATATATATATATATATATATATATATATATATATATATATATATATACATATATATACACACACACACACACACACACACACACACACACACACACACACACACACACACACACACACACACATATATATATATATATATATATATATATATATATATATATATATAAATTTAGTTAGTTATTGTCATTTGTTTACCAGTTAAGTCTGAAACTGATAATTTCATCCATTTTCAGTGGAAGCTCAGTGAGAAAAGCTGTATAAATATAAGAACAAAAGATGTATATACATGGGTGAAACCTGACATCATTTTACAGTATATGGAATACAGAATAATACACATATACCATCAATAAAAAAGATAAATACAAAATCATCCAGAACTGAAAATGTTGATATGTTGTGAGTGAGTTTGTTACTCATAAAGCCAATATTGAGTAGAACATTCAAATAGTGGATACGTGGGAGGAGAGGAAGGGAGGAGAGAGTGATAAATACGTATTTTTTAGAGATAATATGTGATGTAGATATGGGAGGCAGGAGAAATAAAGAGTAAAAACAAGATTACGAGTAAGAGAAATAAAACAAGGACACTGAGAGGTAGTGTGTATATAACAGAAAGATGGCCATGGCAGTGCAGCTAGCATTGTCACCTCACAATAAGAGGTTCTCTGGTTTGATTCTCAGCTGGCATGCCTTCTGTGCGGTGTCTGCATGTCCTCCCTGTGGTCACATGGATTTCCACCGGTTGATCCATTTTTCTCCCACATTCCAAAGATATGCAGTAGGTGGATTGGACACTCTAAATCGGCCATAGTTGACAGTGTGTGTGCAAGTGAGTGGTACAAATGAACTACTGTGGCAGGGCTAGCCACCCCAGCAATGTAAACCTTGGCTTGAGATGCTTGTCACTACTGAAGTGACACCCCGACTCCAACTGCAAAATGGGAAAATAGGTTGAGGATGGATGGATATATAAGTGTGTGTGTGTTTGTGTGAGTGTGTGTGTTCGACTGTTTAATATTGACTAAACAGCTGGTTGATGGGTGTCCAAAATTAAACATTTGCCAGGTATTGGGGAATATAGCTTTACCCCATGTTTGTAGAATCCTGGAGTAAGTATAGATATAATTAGCAGAGGGCATGTGTGTGTGCTTGTTTAATTTTTATTTTTTGCATGCCCTGAGTCTGCTTCTCTGTGCATGCATAGTTGCTTTTTGAAGTTCACAGTTTCAAAGTAAAGATTTTGATGTTAAGCATGTCGATGGTGGGTGTATTTGAATTATACAAAGACACATTTGTATGTATACACAAACAGACACACACATCCTATTACATTATCGAAGTTCTGAAACTCCGAACACCATAAGGTCGAAACCTTATGTTCAAAGTTTCAGAACTTCGATTAAGTAACAAAAAAAAAAAAAAGAAAAGAAATAAAATCTAGCAAACAGGGGGGCAAGCTCCCCTGCACCCCCTGCTCTTTAAATATACCAACTCCGAGATCACAATACACTGCGGAAAGGAAAGATTTCCCTTTACAAGAGTTACTTTTTGTTTATTGTTTTTTATTTTTTTTTTGTTGTTCAAAATGATAAAACTTCGAATATAGAAGTTCGATCTTCTACTGTTTGAAGATTTATAGTTTTGACAACATAATAGGAACCCCCCCCCCCCCCACACACACACACACACACACAGACACACACACACACACATATATATATATATATATATATATATATATATATATATATATATATATATATATATATATATATACACTCACAAACACACCATGCACACACACACATACACACACACACACACACACACACACACACACACACACACACACACACACACACACACACACACACACACATATACATCATTCTCAGTGCATGCAACAATCTTAAAACAAAATTAAAAATAAATCATTGTTTTTTGCAGCAGGGCAAGTCACCCTGCAACCCTATCCCCCCAAAACCCCATGCTAATTATATATATTTTACTCCAAGACTGCAAAGTTTCCAGGGAAAGGGCAAATTTTCTAACCTTGTGAATCTCCAATTTGCTACTTTTCTTCTAAACATGTGATCATCATCTGTTTAGTCGAACAAGTTGTATCGACCAAACAGATGTCAGCAAAAGTGCTCTTCAACACAAGTAGCACCTTCCAGATGTGTAACATATATAGATAGATAGACAGATATAGATAGATATCATTGCAACTAATATTTGGAAATATATGGCAACTTTAACAATGGTATGTAATTTGGGGTCAATAATACACACGGTTTATTATGTACTTTAAATACTGTGATTCCCTGGCTAGGATATCAGTTCTGAAGAATTCCTGAGAAATATTGGTTGAAAGTGTATAATTTTAATAAAGGTTGATGCTTCTATGAGAAGTTTGCAATGTTTCTTTCGTTTATGGACTGTCAGCCTGGTAAGGAGAGATATCACGGGATATATCTTTTGGGCTCTAAGGGAAGTTGTTCGTGTATTATGTGATTATTCCTTGATTTCATGGACTATCAACCTGTTTAGGAGCTTTATTACGTGATACATCTTTTGGGCTCTAAGGCTCTAAGGCAAGTTGTTCGTGGACTATGTGATTACATTATCTAATTTCTTTGACACCTATTTGACTTTACCAAGACTACGATATCACAGACACATCTTCGGGCCTTGATGGAGCCTGATTTTTGAAGTATACAACTACAGTTGGTGACATTTAATAAGTATAGATTAATGAGGGCTATTCAGTAAAAACATTTTTTTCGTATTATGTCTATACTATGTTACTAGAATGAACACACCTGGTCTGTGAGTCCTTTTACAATGTATTATACCATTTTGCCTTCGGGCTGGGTTTGGTTCTAAACTACGTCAA
Organism: Protopterus annectens; assembly: GCF_019279795.1. NCBI lineage: Eukaryota > Metazoa > Chordata > Ceratodontiformes > Protopteridae > Protopterus > Protopterus annectens. The sequence goes on from NC_056748.1 coordinate 315,304,263, forward strand.
TACAGTCTTTGTATATTTTTTGGCTCATATACTCAGGAATTATTACTGGTATATATGTGATCTGTATTGAGGGGATTTGAGTTGGGTTTTGTTTCAAATTATATTACTACAGTTTTTGTATACCACATTACTACGGTTTATTTAGTATGTTCATGATTTTTATTATTAGCCCAGACACTTATGAGTAACTATTAGCATATATGTGATATATATTGAGTGTCATACCATTCAACTCTTGGGATATACATTGTTAATATTTTATATTATCATTGTTATATGGACATATTTGTCCTGACCTCTCTATTTTTGGTGACTTCACAGTATTTGCTACAATTAGGCATTTGACACTATAGGTGACATGTATAAATAATATCCTTTCTCAGGATCTATACATTTTTTGATGGATGTATATGTGCTTATTTCTAATTACCATTGATTCCTTTTGGAAATCTAGTCTGGTTGGTGTATTTTTGTATACTGTTTAGGCCTTCTATTATGACTAGATATTTTTCTGTCCTGTTTTGATACATTCCGTATTATTCATATAAAGGTATCTTGACTTTATACATATGGTCATAGGATATTTAGGTTTTGAATTGCATCATAAAAACTTTTTTCTGTACTTTTATGGATATTAGCATCAATATTTAGTCCAATTGGTGATTTGGTATTAGGATTTGGTTTCTTTCCTCCTGACCCTGATACTATTTGTTCTTATACACAGCTGTTTTTTGTGATTCATTTATAATTTTCCAGACTTTGAATCAGCAATTCATATTTATACATTAAGTTTTGTCTGTTCTTGTTTGGATCTCTTGTTCAGCCCCTTGAATATACAAGAATACATTTTCTTATTAGGCTATAACTGATATTTCTTATGTTAAGTATCCTTGATAAGATTATTGGTATTGCTTTTGTAGTCTTGGACGCAGCTTTCCTCATTTACTAAGTGGGAATTTGTCTGCTGCTATTGTCCATTGTGCTTTTTTAGCTGTTGTGGTTCTGTCTATGGGTAACCATTATTGACAGCTTCTTAATATATACTTTTGGTCTGTCGTGGTTCTGTTTATTGGAAACCATTATTGACAGCCTTTACTAAAAAGTTCTTTGACATAACCATCACCAATTGTGGTTGTAAGAATGGATTTATCTAATCTCATTTCTGGTTTGGTTGCAGATAGAGAAGACCTTGGGGTCTTTGGTCTAACTTCTCCCAATAATGGGAGTATTGAGCCTATAGACACAACAAGCCCAGAGGTATCATGTCAAAATTTAATTGATGATTTAAATAAGCAGCTCAGATTATTGCGAGCAAATGTGTGGCACAGCAAACTCTTTAAGGCGTATCAGGCCGCAAATATTACCCCTAGGGGGTTACGTATACGTACGATCCCCCATGTTAATAGTATGGATGATGAGTTGACCAAAGAATGGTCTAAAATACAACAGGAAGCCACTATGGCCTTTGTTGTAGAACTGTATAAATTCCACAATCGTGCAATTGACAGGGGGCTGACAGAGATCATTGCTTTAGCAGACAAATTGAAATCTTTTGAACATGAACCCTCATTTGAGGGTAGGTTAAATAAAGTAGCTTTGGATCTTAAAAAATATGATGCTGAATTGAGGTCTAGAAAAATGAAAAAAATTGCCAGGGACCAGGAGGACTATTCTCATGGGAACCCTTTTACACATCAGACTAAGCATGTGAGGTTTAATAATCCTCCTGCCTCCACTATGAAAAGGAAGAGACCTAGGTCCATTTTGCGCAAACATTATACTGATACAACCTCATCACTTGAGGACACATCGTCTGGCACTGACAACGAATCCCTGGCAGCATCAGGGTCTCCTTCTCCCAAAAGAACATCTGGGATTGTCCCTTTAGGATTAAACGTAGACGTGGGGGTGCAAACATAGGAAAGGTTCAAAATATTCAAGGGTTATTGGAAATGGCCTTGAAAAACTGAATGGTGAAACTAACAACAATGTGTTAAATTTGTCAAATGTTGATTTATCTCCTACACATATTTCTGTCTTAAATAAAGGCCTCAGTTTTATACCTGGTTTCATGATATCTGAAGATGCACTTGCTCAAGATTTAATGAATTTTTGTAGACTATTAAATCTCAGATTATTTTTTGGTGACTCTGATTGTAACCTTGATAGTGGTAAATTCACATACCACAAATCCAGTTTCTCTCCACCCATGCATGCTACAGTTCACCAGTTGCAAAATAGCGTTCTCAAAGACCTACATTTCTTCAGTTCTGATGTTGCCTTTAAATACAACAATATTACATCTATTGAGAAACAGGCTATTTTTGAACTACAGAAGAATAAAAATATTGTAATCACCACAGCAGACAAGGGAGGTGCTGTTGTTATACAGAACTGGACAGATTATGATAATGAGGCTCATAGACAGCTTTTTGATACCAGATACTATTCTTATATGTCTGTTGATCCTACATGTAGACTTATTAAATGTATAAAATGCTTTCTTGTGGATGCCAAAAATCAGGCAATTATTACAAATGATACATTGTATCAACTAACTATTAATGATTCAAATGCCCAATACATTTACTTTTTACCCAAAATTCACAAGAATGCTACCCATCCTCCGGGCAGACCTATAGTATCTGGCAAAGGCTATGTTACCGAGCCTTTATCAATATTTTTGACTAAATACCTGAAACCTTTGTTACCATCTATTCGTTCTAGGTTACAAGACACAACCAGTTTTCTACAAATAATATCAGATACACAACTTGAAGCTGATTGGCTTCTATGCACACTTGACGTTAGTGCACTATACACGAACATACCACATCAGGCAGGATTAAAAGCTTTGGCCTATTGGTTGGACATCACAAAGTTGTATAGTCCCAAATTTAATTCTTTTTTGGTTGATATGGCTAGGTATGTGCTTACATGTAATGTCTTCTACTACAATGATCTGTGTTTCTGGCAGACTAAAGGGACCGCCATGGGGGCATCGTTTGCTCCTATATATGCTGACCTCTTTATGGCTTATGTCGAAACACAGATCATTTATGATTCCATTAGAAATATATATCTATCTGATATGGATATATGGAGACGTTACTTAGATGATGTGTGGCTGGTTTGGAGAGGTACTGAATCTGGGCTTACAGAATTTGTTTCCTATCTTAATAACAATGAATGGGGATTAGTCTTTACGGAACATCATGATATCAATAACATAACATTTCTGGATGTCCTTGTACATAAGCTCCCTGATGGCACCTTGGAAACAGAGATATATAGAAAGTTCCCACAATACAACTCCCTATTACATGCTTCCAGCTACCATCCTCCACACATAACAAGGAATATTCCCAAATCTCAGTTTATTAGAGCCAAGCGTATTTGTTCGAAACAGTCTACATTCTGTCTCAATCAATGTGACTTAACAAACAGGTTCAAACAAAGGGGCTATAAAGTTGGCAACATATCGGTTGCCAAACATCAGGTGACTAGCATGCAGAGATCTGATCTACTTCAATATAGGGATCATGCAGGTACAGCATCGCAAACATTAAGATTTACTACCACTTATGCTCGGAATACTAATTGTCTTTTAGATAGTGTCTGTAGACACTGGAATATTTTACAATCTGATCAAATGGTTGCTAACATTATTCCAGACAGATGCACTTTTTCATACAGAAATGGAAAAAATCTCAAATCTTATTTCAATCACTATAAATATAGTGACAATAAAAATTTTGTATCAAAACAGACGACCATATCAGGGAAGACTTTACAGGGATGCTTTCCATGTGGCCATTGTTCTAATTGCAAATACATTAGCACATCCAAAGTTTTTTCCAGTAGAAATTGCTCCTGGGCCTTTGACATAAGCTTTTTTGCTAATTGTAGTAACGATTGGGTTGTCTACCTGGCTACATGCAACTGTGGAGCATTCTATGTAGGGCAGACGTCTCGTCCCATCAGATCACATATTTCTGAACATATGAGTAACATTAAACACAAAAAACTGACAAATGCTTTATATAAACATCAGTTGATGCATCCAACTGCTGAATTTAAGTTCATCATTATTGATATAGTATATGGAAACCGTACAAATAAAACTGGGTGGCATAATATATTGAATAGCAAAGAGAAAAAGTGGATCATAAAGCTTGGGGGTTTGTTTCCCCCTGGACTAAATGAATATTTATGAGTATTCAACCAATGGGTAATGTTTCTTTATTATTTAAACAGCATGTGTTTTTCTGAATTGAATCTATACACTGAGGAAGGCTGTGTTGCTGTTCCAGCCAAAACCGGTTTGTTTTTTTGCTGTATGTATCTTTGAATACAATAATTTTAGTCACTCTTGCTGGCTCTTGTTTTTTTGTATGAATTTAGTATTGTGAGCCTTGCATTTGCTCTCGTGCAGGGGGACTTTGATTATTGGTGCAGCTAGCATTGTCACCTCACAATAAGAGGTTCTCTGGTTCGATTCTCAGCTGGCATGCCTTCTGTGTGGAGTCTGCATGTCCTCCCTGTGGTCACATGGATTTCCACCGGTTGATCCATTTTTCTCCCACATTCCAAAGATATGCAATAGGTGGATTGGACACTCTAAATCGGCCATAGTTGACAGTGTGTGTGCAAGTGAGTGGTACAAATGAACTACTGTGGCAGGGCTAGCCACCCCAGCAATGTAAACCTTGGCTTGAGATGCTTGTCACTACTGAAGTGACACCCCGACTCCAACTGCAAAATGGGAAAATAGGTTGAGGATGGATGGATATATATGTGTGTGTGTGTTTGTGTGTTCGACTGTTTAATATTGACTAAACAGCTGGTTGATGGGTGTCCAAAATTAAACATTTGTCAGGTATTGGTGAATATAGCTTTACCCCATGTTTGTAAAATCCTGGAGTAAGTATAATTATAATTAGCAGAGGGCATGTGTGTGTGCTTGTTTAATTTTTATTTTTTGCATGCCCTGAGTCTGCTTCTCTGTGCATGCATAGTTGCTTTTTGAAGTTCACAGTTTCAAAGTAAAGATTTTAATGTTAAGCATGTCAATGGTGGGTGTATTTGAATTATACAAAGACACATTTGTATGTATACACAAACAGACACACACATCCTATTACATTATCGAAGTTCTGAAACTCCGAACACCATAAGGTCGAAACCTTATGTTCAAAGTTTCAGAACTTCGATTAAGTAACAAAAAAAAAAAAAAGAAAAGAAATAAAATCTAGCAAACAGGGGGGCAAGCCCCCCTGCACCCCCTGCTCTTTAAATATACCAACTCCGAGATCGCAATACACTACGGAAAGGAAAGATTTCCCTTTACAAGAGTTACTTTTTGTTTATTGTTTTTTATTTTTTTTTTGTTGTTCAAAATGATAAAACTTCGAATATACAAGTTCGATCTTCTACTATTTGAAGATTTATAGTTTTCACAACATAATAGGAACCCCCCCCCCACACACACACACACACACACACACACACACATACACACACACACACACACACACACACACATATATATATATATATATATATATATATATATATATATATACACACACACACACACACAGACACACACACACTCATATATATATATATATATATATATATATATATATATATATATATATATATACATATATATAGACTCACAAACACATCACGCACACACACACACATACACACACACACACACACACACACACACACACACACACACACACACACACACACACACACACACACACACACATACATCATTCTCAGTGCATGCAACAATCTTAAAACAAAATTAAAAATAAATCATTGTTTACTACAGCATTCAACCTTCCTCATTACCTAGAGGAAAACAGTTTTGGTACTTCCTTTCCTCACTTGCTTAGAGAAAAACAGCTCTTGTACTCACTTTCCTCACTTATCTAGAGGAAAATAGTTTTTTATTCAGGCATGTCCAAGGGTCAGCTCCCAGTGTTCTCTCCTGTCTATCTGATGAGTCTGGGCATCTTGGGCAATGTAGAAATTGCCTCATGTACACAGACAACCCTCTCTTCCTACCACCCAACACTACAACCTGTGAAAGATTCACTTATCTAGCCAAATTGGAGGTAAAGCTTTCTCCAACCAAGACTGAACTTGACAGTCAAGAGGAGAAGGTAAACACTTGCACCACACCACACTCATCACATAGTCTCACTAAATCTACACCACCAAAATCCACACATAGAAACACAAAAACATTCGCGGAGGCTCTCAGTAATAATCTGCTCAAGCAACTGAGACCTCTAAAGCAGAAATGCAAGCAACCTCCACCCCCCCAACACAACTCAAATGACACATAGCCTGCAGACTCGATTTGCCACTCAACCACAGCCAATAAGGCAAAACAACGTACCCAACACACTAGTCATAGGTGACTCTGTAGTCAGGCACACTGATGTCCCATTCACCAGGCTAAACAAGGAGAAGGTTACTGTCAGCTGCCTGTCAGGTGCCAGGATCTGCCACATAACCCACTCACTCAGGTCACTCCACAACAAGTACAAATATGACTCTGTCATTGTCCATGTTGGTGTGAATGACCTGAGACATACCTCCCTGGACTACATGAAAAGAGACATGGAAGAGCTCTCCGATCTTGTAGCCCAGGCAGATATGACCCTAGCCCTGAGAAGCATTCTGCCATTACCCAGAATGATGCCGCAGTACAAGGACAAAATGATTGACTTCAATAATTGGCTAAGCTTCTGGTGTCATTCTAAAGAGATCCAGTATCTGACTGCCAGGGATGACATGGTCGACAGACCACGATGCTTTGCCAGAGATGGCCTGCACCTGTCCCCCCTGGGATTCCGGATATTGGCTAAGGTTCTTACCGCCCCTATAGTGCCTTTTTTATGCAAGGTTCAAATGACAAATTCACCACCGTAACAGGAACAGGCAAGCAAAAACTGAGGGTGATGCTTCTCAATGTTAGAAGTCTAAATCTTAAAATGCAGTCACTCAAGGCACTCCTTAAAATGGAGAACATCGATATCTGTGCAGTGACTGAGACCTGGTTCAAGGCTCCAGAGAGCACCCCTGCACTACCAGGCTATAACTCATACCACACTTTTTGGCCATGTAACCTGGACCAGAACACCAAAGGCGGGGGTGTGTCCATATTCATTAAGGATATCCACACCTCCAGGCTAGTTGCTCAGCATAATGCAGCTAAGGTTATCCAAGTGCAACTAACTCTGGGCAAAACTGCAATCCAAATTGTAGCTTGCTACAGATCCCCCACCATGCCCCAGGATTCCCACTCCTCTTTCTTGATGTACTGTAAAATATTAGGGTTCAACCAAACACCCTAATAATGGGCGATTTCAACTACCCCACCATTAACTGGGAAAACTACTCATGTACCAACTCCTTTGCTCAACACTTTCTGGAATTCATAAACTCCAATGCCCTGGATCAACTTATCCACACCCCCATCAGGGGCAACAATATCCTAGATCTAGTCATTACCAACATGAGTGACCGGTGTTCCATACCTGAAGTCAACGCCTCATTGGTCCGATCCAACCTTAAGCTAATTACTTTAGATATCCACATCCTGTCCCCACCCCCCATTAAGGAAACCATGGTAAAAAATTTCTCCAAAGCCAACTTCATGCTTCTTAAGACAGAAGTACTGAACTTCATGACACCCATGCAGATAGACAATACAGTTACGACTACTGAATCCTACACATTTGCACTTTATAAGTACTTACACGACTGCATGGATTGTGCTATCCCAAACAGAACCAAGACACTATCCTCCAAAAAAAGGAAGCCAATCTGGTGGTCCCCTGCCATAAACAAACTGTACAACAGAAGGAAGAAACTGTTGCAAAAGAGAGTAAAATCCCATGAGTGGAGGAGCTCCCTGGTCAGCCTCAGTAAGAAGCTGCAATCCCTGATAAAATCCTCCAAAGCTAGTTACGAAAACAAAATCACCACAGATTCTAAAGACAGCCACAAAACATTCTGTAGCTATGTCAAGAATCTCAATGGCAACACTCAGATCTACTCTCAGTTACAGCACAATGGCACTAAATATACAGACCCAACTGATATTGCCAACATCCTGGCAGATAGGTTCAGTGCTAACTTTACCCCCCTCTCACCCCCTAAAGAGCCCATCTCAATACCGGAACAATGCAAAGTTCCTGTGATCACGGCTGCACAGGTAAAAACCACACTCTCCAAAGCCATGAAGACAACATCCATGGGACCAGACAACATCACAGGCTGCATTCTACATGAACTACAGAACAATCTGGCACCCCACCTAAGTATCATGTTCAATCAAAGCCTCACCTCAGGCTTTGTGCCTGCAGAATGGTGCACAGTGATGGTTATCCCACTCCACAAGGGGGGAGCCACCAAGGACCTCGGGAACTACTGCCCCATTAGCCTGATGAGCCTGGTCTGCAAGGCCATGGAACGTATCATCATGGAACTTATAAACAAAGACAGTGGTAATCTCCAAACTCTGGACCACACCCAGTTTGGGTTTGTAAAAGGCACATCATGTCTCCTACACCTGATAGACTTCTTTGAAGCAGTCACCAAAACCGTAGACAAGAGTAAGGTGGTTCACACAGCCTATCTAGATCTTGCCAAGGCTTTCAACACCATCTCCCACTCCAGAATTATAGATAAACTCACTAAACTAGGTATAAATCCCTATGTCACAAGATGGGTTAACAACTGGCTCACTGACAGAACCGACACTGTGAAAGTAGCAGACTCCAAATCCGACTTCAGACCATTGACAAGTGGAGTACCACAGGGTTCAGTCCTGGGTCCTCTCCTGTTTGGTATCTACTTCTCTGAAGTACAGGCTAACACAGAAGGTCTTTGGCTAACGTAGTTTGCAGATGACTTCAAACTAGGAGCCATAATCGAAACTCCTAACAATGTGAACATCCTACAAAAGGGCCTCACTGAGACAGATGCCTGGTGTCAAAACCATGGCCTCAAGCTCAATGCCAAAAAGTGCATTGTCATCCCCTTTGGTAAAAACTATGTACCCATGAACTACAACATAGGCGGTAGTATACTTAACACCGAAAGTGTGATAAGAGACCTTGGGAAAAAGGTGGACAGTAGTCTCTCCTTTGATAATCACATCACCACAGTAGTCAGGAAATCCTTCTATGTGGCACATCTCATCACAAAAGGTTTCTCATCCAGAAAAAAAGAGGTAATTGTTCCCCTCTACTCATCACTCATTAAACCCATTATAGAGTACAGTGCCCCTTTTGGTATATACCTCACAAGACATCTATAACAACTGGAAAGGCCGCAGAAATACCTCACAAAGAGGATTACCAGCCTCAATCAGATGCCCTACGCAGACCGTCTCAAAAAACTCCAGCTTTACTCCGTCGCATATCGCCTACTCAGAGGTGATCTCTGCCTAATATAGAAAGCTATGACAAACCCAGACTTGTTGGACATGCTCCACTTAAAGAAATCCCAATCCCTCCAAGCTACACGCTCTAGGGACCTAAACCTTGTCCCCACAATAAACAGAACATGCTGGAGGGATAGATTCCTGTCCCAGAGATTTCCCATACTCTGGAATAAACTACCTATCTATATCAAACAAAGCTCCTCACTAGCACTCTTCAAGAAAAATCTTGATGATTGTATGTAAGCTAGGCTATTCACCCCGGGGATCACTTCTGTGGCTCTGCTCGACAGTGGCACAGGAAAATAATTTTCTTGGGTGGCAAAAGCCAGGGTACCTTTTTGGCTGGGCTTGTATAGGCCCCAGGGCTGATAGCCTAGTACCTACCTATGAACCTATGGCTTTACACCAACATTTTACTCTTTCTTTCAAGCTGCATGTTGATTCTGATGCAATACTACCACCATAAAGTTTATTCCTTAAAATGTTAACATTAACAATAAAGATAAATGAAAGTATTGCCCACATCACCATGACTAAATGTACGCTAACTCTGAAATAGTTAAACTTTCGAGTCATGGGGAAAACATCATTACCCCCAGAGTTCTGTGATCAAAGACCTTTCAAAGTACATCTGTGATCACTGAAGCACTATAAGGTGTGACTAAATGGAATTCAAACAAATGGGTCAGACTAATTGAGTTTTAGCTTTACCAAACTTGATGTACCACTCCTCTCCTGAATTCTGGAGGAAAATGTCCATGCTTCTCTATGTAGAAACTGCCAAAGGCATTCTGGTTCCACTTACTGACTTAACAACGTATGACACTGTTTGATGGACATGTTACTGTCATTGGCATTGCTAAATATGTGCATTATATTCAGGAAGGTATACAGTACATGCATGATTTAGGAGATGCTCCTGACAGAACAGTATCATTTGTAAAACGTAAGACAATCATATTAAGTTGGCCTTGGAGAACATAATATACAATGCAGATAGCAGATAATGTTTCAAACTGCAAAATATGATTAGTTTAATGCATTATAACATGCCAGGCTGGTAAATAGTCTTTCATTTTCTGATAACTGCTATACCCACTTGAGTGTCACAGGGAAACCTGCACTTGTCCTTTCTCAGGGTGGGTGCTAAGCAGTGAAACTAATGTTGGATAGGATGCAATCTATAACTGGATGGTTATGAACACAGACACAGACACTCAGAATCAGAAAACTAATGTTGGATAGGATGCTATCTATAACCAAATGGTTATGAACACAGACACAAACACTCAGAATCAGAAAACTAATGTTGGATAGGATGCAATCTATAACTGGATGGTTATGAACACAGACACAAACACTCAGAATCAGAGTCACTTGCAGAGAGCACATACACAGGCAATTTAAAGGTTCACTAGTTCACCTACAGCATGCTTATAGGACATGGGAGAAATGCAGATGACCCAGAAAGTCCCATGTAGGCACAGGGGGGGAAATATAAACTCCGGACTGAAGTGCTCCAGCTGAGAACGGAACGGGTGGACTAAGCATTGAAAGACAGCAGTTCGAAGTAGTGAGTCACTATGATTCTTTATATAACAAACAATATGTTCAGATTTCTCTGTATTTTAAATATTTAGGCTGAATTCCTGGTTTATGTCTGAAAAATGTCCCTCTTGTATAAATCCACCTACTGGTTATTTAATATCAAATAAGATCAATGAAAATACATACATAAATAGGAAAAGAGCTGCATCACAGGTACTAAGAAACCTTTACTCTGTTTATTGATGTCTTTGAGTCCACCTACTGGTTAACTAACATCAATAAGTAAAATCAATGAAATATTTTGTAAGAAAAGAGTTGCATGACAAGGATAAATAAACTGTTGCTGCTTTTATTGATTTCTTACCTAAATTTATGCTATTCAACTGTACTTTTATTGTACAGTAATCTGAAAAAAGAAACTATGCTAGCAGTATTTTCTTAAATAGTATCGTATTTTAATGAAACCAAGAAATGAGTCAGGGCATACTGAATGTAAAATATTCAGCAGACTATAATGGAACATGTCAGCATGCTAGTTGACCTTTTAGCCTTTGACATAGTCAATAATCTCTGTAGAAAAGTACCCTTTTAACAGTTAGAGTACCGGGTAGTTGTAAATCTTTTAATATTCTAAGTTTATGTACGTACAGCATTTGTGTGGTTCTGCTTTAAGATGTATCAAGAATGATTGAAGAGGTCCAGAGAACAGTTCTGGAAGTTGTTTATCGGTGGTCTTAGTTTTGAAACAATAGAAAATACCTTGTGGAAGTTCTATGAGTAATGGAGAAAGCTAACAGATTATGTGGTTATGAGGGATCCTGCAACAAAGAGGTCAAAAGGATTTTGTTTTGTGACATTTTTGTAATAAATCAGAAGTAAATGCAGAAGTGTAAGCTAGACCACATACAGTTGATGGCAGAGTGGTGGAGTCAAAACGAACAGTAGCTAGAGAGGACTTTGGAAAGCTTGGTGCTCACGTTAACGTAAAGAACTCTTTGTTGGAAAAAATCAAACCAGGCACAGAAGAACATAGTCTAATAGCGTACTTTGAAAGATATGGTTCAATTGAATCAATAGAGATTCCAAGAGACAAACAGACTGGCAAAAAAAGAACTTTTTGCTTTGTTACATTCAATGACCATGAGCCAGAGGACAAAATAGTACTGCAGACATTCCACTCTATCAATGGGCAGAACCCAGAAGTGAGAAATGCTTTGTCACATGAAAGGATGATGAATATAAATGCATATAAGTACAACAGGATGTCCTGGTGCAGATCCTAGAGGAGGAGAAAACTTTGGCACTGGATCAGGGGGTAACTTCAGAGGCAGACTAGCAGATGGTTATGGTAGCGGACCTGGCTATGGAAGTGGTGCTGGCTACAGCAGAGGTCCTAGAGGCTGTGAAGGTGAATCTGGTTGTGAAAGTGGCCCCAGGTATTCTGATTGCTATGATGGCTATGGTGGAGGTCCAGGAGGACCAGGAGCTGGTGGTCAAGAGGGACCAGGTTATGGAGGTAGAAGTGGAGGTTATAGTGGAGATGGCCCTGGATATGGCAACCAAGGTGGCAGCTATGACTTTGCTGGTGATAATTACAATGATTTTGGCAACTAAAATCAACAGTCCTTACAGTATGGGCCAATGAAAGGTGGTAATTTCTATGGTGGCAGAAATATGGGTGGACCATATGGAGGTGCTGGCAGTAGTTGTGGTGGAAGTGGTTATGGAGGGAGAAGCAGTTACTAAGACTCAACAGCTGTGATTTGGGCTTCACTGAATATATAGAAGAGAATGGAAGCCCAGAGATAACAGCTTCAAGTTGTCAAAATAAGCAAAACATTAATGAGATTGTTATCTAAGTCATGCATTAATATACAGTGGTTATGACAGAAGACACCAGAGCAGATAACAGATGACAGATAGCCATTTTGTGAATGTATCCAGTAATTTAAGTACATTACCTTGGTGTGGAGGAGTACCTTTTTGGAGACAGTTTCTTAGGCTTTAAGTTTCTTAAATGTCAATTCTTAGTCTAGAAGCATTCTTTTTTTTTTTGATATATCAAACATGTAAGTTTCAGGTGACCTAGAAAGCATTTTTAAGAAATTCTGAAGTTTCAAAAAGATTACTGAAGATTACAGTATTACTAGAAATGTTATTTTGAATTCTTCAGTGTGTAGTCCAGAAGCTGTTGTACATTTATGATTTAATAAGATATTGTTAATTAAAAAAAATATAAATGGGGATACTTGGTATTAACATGGCTAGGCTTGTAGAGGCTGTAGAGCCACTAGGCCAAGTAACCAGAAATGGTTACCACAAGTGTTGAAATGGACAACTCTTATGGTAGCCTATATGAATCATCCTGTGTTGATGAGTTTCATTATGATATTTGGTGGGACTGAGTTCGATAGCTTAGCAACAGGGACACTGTTTAGGGAGTTGCCCTATTGTTTGTTTAGTTTAGATACTTGTAAGAGATTTAGAATCTGTGATATCAGGTTTCTAAATGGAACGTATCTTTTGACCATGGTAGACGTAGCTGGATGTATATTTGATGTACATAGATCTTGTGTGTAGATTTTACCTGAGTAAGTGCCAGAAGGCATTATAACTCAAGATAATTATTGCTTGAAGAGCTTTACATTGTTGACTTTTAATGAGGATTTGTAAGCAGTTTTGCTTCTTTGTGGGGTTGTTTCTGGAATATTAGTAAGAATAGATAAGGAGTATATTAGGCTTGCTAGGAATAAGGTTTTCACCTGAGCTGTTTCAGTTAAGCTGTGTTTTAATTTATGGAGCATGCCTAGCTTTTTAGGGGTTTTAGAGGTGACCTAGTAACCATGCTTCTCAAAGTGTAGTCTGTTGTCAATAATTATACCAAGAAGTGTGTCATGGGAAAATTCTCCAGTTTATATATTTTTTTTTTTTTTTTTGAGGTAATGGAGATTTCAATTGAGCCAAATAAGAGTAGTTTGATTTGCTGGCATTAAGTAGAAGTTATTACTCTGTGATCCATTGTTCACAGTTTTGGAAATTATACAAGTTATGTGATGTAGTTTGGTAATGGAGACTGTTGAAGTGATAACAGTAGAGCTGTTAGTATATGGAATTAAAGTGGCCATTGGAGTTTATACATATAACTGGCAATGTATCGATCTTTGTTGAATTCCTATTTTAGTGGGTAAGAATTCTGAGAGATTTTTTGACCACTTGATAGCTTAGAACTGATTGTGAAGATGGCTTTTGAACCAGGTTAAGATTTTAGCGGTTCCTATTAGATGACCAAAAACGCATTCTTTCGAATGCGTCTAGGTCGAACTTGAAAAGACGAAAAGGCAAAATGACGAAGCGGCAAATAAGCAAATTCTTTCCCTGGGAAAGAAATCACTTGGCCGAGTCCGTTACTTTGCCATTTTTGTCACTGTAGTGCGATCTCGGAGTTGGTATATTTAAGTAAGGGGGTGTGGGGGGTGTGGGGGGCAAAGCACCCTATTTTGTGTTATAAGTGTTTGTTTGTTTTTTTGGAACAGCGATTTTTTTCCCTTTGATTTAATATATACCCGATTTTAGCTAATCTTTGGAAAACAGAGTGTCAGATATAGTAATGAAGGCCTTTGAAAGGTCCAGGAATAGAGCAGGTCATTCTTTGGAATGATTAGTATTATTTAGGAAGGACAGCAGTGCAGTTTTAGTGTTGTATCCTGGCTGAAGTCTATAATGGGTGGGTGAGAATATTTATTGTATTTATGTAAGTATGTATATATATATATATATATATATATATATATATATATGTATTTATTTGTTTGTGTGTTTATTTTTGTGAGGTGGTGTAATAGTTGTTTTTTATATATTTTCAAGTATTTTTACAGGGACAACAAAATTAGCTATTGGTCCATATTTACACAGGCTACATTGAATCCCACCTGTGTGAGTAGGTATTATGTAGGATTTCTTGAAAGGGTAGCTTGTAGAGTTAAGTCATGAATCTGTTAACAAGTATTGCATTTGGGTATGTAATAGTATCTCAGGCAATTTGAAGATAGTCTAAAGGAAAGAGATTATGAGCTAACGAGGCGGGCTTTAATTTACTTAATAATGGTTTAATAACTAAAACAATAATGGGCTGCAACAGAAATAAGCCAGGAGTGGGGATCAGTGGAAAAATAAATGGTATTTGTCTTATATTGGTGAATGATGATACCTGTTGAGTCGAGAAAGCCGTTTTTAAAGGTTGTTTCTATATTTAAGTATGTTTCATCTGGGAGTGGGCTGGACTTTTTGCCCAGGCTTTAGAGGTCTGGGGTCTTTTGTCCAGACTTTTTATTGGGTAGAGTGTACCAGATATCTTTAAAGTAAACTGCAATGTACATCTGACAGTGAAAGAAAAAATATGGTATAAGCAGGAACACTCATGACCTCTGCAACTAATAGCTATTTTTTCTTCTGCAACTAATAGTTGTTTTTTTCTTTATAACAACTTCATCATCTAATTTACCCATATCAGTAATTTCAAATAGTTACCACAAATATTTCACTACCATTACATAATGGCCTATCACCTCAAATCTACTTTAGCTTGGCTTCAATAAATTAGGACACCCATACCTCCAGTGCAGGATATGCTCAAAAATTCCTAGACTTAATAAACAAAAGCTTCCTTGAGCAGTTGCAAAACAAACCTATTAGAGAACATAACATTCTTGACCTGATTCTTACAACTTGGGCCATCTCTTGCACTCCTCCTTAACCTGTGGTATTTTCTTTCCATCAAACTTGTGACCTTTAAATTCCTAAAAGTCCATACAGCAAACCCCACTGAATTTAAGGATTAAAATTGTTCTAACCTCAACCTACTCTATTATGGAATATGAAAATTGACTTATGACTGCATCACCCCTGACCTTGACACAACAGCAAGTTTCACTGAGGAAATTCTGCACCCATATAAAAAAAAATTCTAGAGCTAACAGTGCCCACCAGAACCAAGTATCACGGGAAATTCACGAATAAACCACCCTATTATTATAAATAAACTAGAACAAAAGAAATAAACTCCTTAAATCACATAGCAAAGTCAAAACCCCACTTCTCAAGGAAAATATCAAAGGCATTGAAAAAACAGAAATGAACAACACTGTTGGGTGCACTAAAAACATAAAATTAGTCTCAAAAGAGTCGTATTGTCACTTTTGGTACACAACCCGTTCTCTTATTATACTGCATAGACAGCACTCCACTACAAAACAAAAATGTAGTCAGGGACATAGATTACCTATATTTTGACCATCATGGGACAAAGGTTTTCAGGAAATCATTTTAACATAGCTAATTGCTAAATTAATATATTTAAGGTCTAAAGAGATAATCACTCCCTTATATTCAGCATTGATCTAACCAATTTTCAAGTGTAAGGCTCCCTTCTGGATGTATATCACTAGACATATCAAACAGTCAGAAAGACCTCAACAGTTCCTCACTAGAAAAGTTCACAGACCTAATATACCTAAGCTATCAAGAATGTCTGAAAGCTCTAGCCCTTTATTCAGTGTCTTACAGATATTTGAGGGGAGATCTCTGCTTCACTTATCACTCCATTAGATGCCCAATTCTGAGTTTCCTGTATCTCTGCCAGTTCAATGGCTCCAGCAATACTATAGCCAGAGTCCTAGATCTTCACCAAGAGATAAATAAACATGGTGAATAGCTGGGTTTATAATCCAAAGCCTCCCAATCCAATGGAGTATGCCTCCTCTGCATGTTAAGCAGTGTGATTCACTATCTTGCTTTAAACATAGCCTAGATGACTGATTGGGCAAGTTACTCTAGGACTGACTAGTATGGCCATTCTGGAGAAGGGAGGTGTGATTTGAGGTAGGGTATTGGCAAGGCATAAAGGTCATAAGATTAATTTGCCTTGGAATATATGTCAGTCTATATATCTCTTACCCTTACCAGAAAATGGCTACTGAGAAACAAAAATGCAATAAATGATTCCCATTGTAATGGGAATGGGCTGAATGCTGATGTCAAGAGGCTCCAAAAGGAAAAATTAAAAATTATTATTCTAAAAATTATCCTCAAATTTAAGATATCTGTGCCAGACATTCAAGAAAAAAAAACAGAAATACAGATGGACATTTTGTCATACAGTCTATATTTTTAAGAAGTAAGTCACGGCTAATTTATTTATTTATTTATTTTTTGATTGATTGACATCTGATTACTGAGAAAGTTCAACAGGGTAGAACCCATTTTCAGAGGAGGCCCGGGAAGAAAAGCTCCAAATTATTACAAAATATTTTAAGAACAATAATTTTACAATCGTCAAAAATATAACAAAAAATCTGCAGTTTAAATAATTATAACAAATTAGGTATAATATAAAAACATTAGTTAAGAATCGATACAAGGTATATGGCAATCATTTAATATTTAGAGAAATTTTAGACAGTTTGTAGAGAAATTAAAGTTACATTAGTCTGATACAAAGAGGAATTGCATTATGAACTGAGGGAAACAGGCTTATGGTATATTTAGAGAGAAAGTTAGGGAAGAGAATTTGATAGCAGTAAAAAAGTAAGTGAAGAAGGGATAGTAAGGAGGTATAAGGAAGGAAAATGTACTAATGTAAAAAAGGAGTGTGTGTGTGTGTGTGTGTGTGTGTGTGTGTGTGTGTGTGTGTGTGTGTGTGTGTGTGTGTGTGTGTGTGTATGTGCGTGTGTGCGCATGTGCGTGTGTGTGTGTGTGTGTGTGTGTGTGTGTGTGTGTGTGTGTGTGTGTGTGTGTGTGTGTGTGTGTGTGTGTGTGTGTGTGTGTGTCTCAATGAACACTCCAAAGCAACACACATCAGATTACTGGAATTGTAAAAACCCTAAATATAAAGCAAACTGGAGATACTGAATTTCCTTGAATACCCAGGCTTAACTCTTCTGGACAAATAGTTTCAGGTACATGATATATTGCTCAGTTTGAAACTTGCCTTTGTCTCTTCATTAGACTTTCTAAGAAGCAGTGGAAAAATAGATTCATATGTATGCTCTACTCTGAATAGTTACTGGTATTAAGATATCCAGGGAAAAGGCCAAAGCCTCACTCTGACAGAGATTTAGAGTATGACTGCAGAATACATAACAATAAATAAGTAAAAACACATAGTGAGCAGCGCAGATGTAATATACACCAAGTACCAATGCTAAATTCATATTTCAGTCAGTTTATAAAGAAATACAGGGATAAGGCTAACTCTCATTTCAGATATAGTTGTGCAGTTTGCCTGCAGAAGTGATATGTTAACTGTTCACCGGCAGGCAGTGTAGGCACAGAATTATTCAGCTGAACTGCTCAACATAAATAACAGCAAAAAATGCTGTTCAGGGATATGCATGATATGTAGCACAGCTGTTCACAAAGTCTGCTATAAATCAGGGTTTCTGGGTTACAGTAGTGAGAGATAATCCTGTACAGTCAAACTGGGCTAGTGCTTTGAATTCCATAGTGGTAGTGTAGCCAGACATAAGCCTCTAATCCAGCAGAAGGATGCCTCATAAGCCTGCACAATACCTTATACGGCTGCCTTTTTGTATGTCTGTCTGACACACACACACAAACACACGCACACACATACAGATGCACACTCAATTTTTCAGTCTTAAAAGTCAACAGAAGGAAACAAGTGAGACTGAAAAATTGCAATGCAAAAGTTAAACTCATAAAAGTACATTATAGAGTTTATTGTCAAAACAAAATTCTTATATAGTACCCATCAAAAGTATAATTCATGCTATTCAGAAAATATTTTTGCCAAGAAAAGAAGGGAAGAGGAAGTTTGAGAGAGTCTATAAAACAGAAGTTTATTGAGAGCCTTCATTTATGTTTATTAATAATTTTAAATGTAGTTAAAAGCTGATGTAGTAAGATCAACATCATTAGAAAATCACATATATTAATATCTTTGTAGTACAGTGAACTACCAGGGCTAAGAACGATCCTCAGAATGCTTGACTTCAACATTTAAAACTGCACACCTTGAACGGTGAGTATTACACAGTAATTCAGAGATTGCAGTACCTTGGACAGTGTCCTTCTCCGGGACAGAACCATCTCAAAGTTATATAAATAATTAGTAGTGGTGTGGGCGCACAGAATCTCCCATGTCATGGGGTTCAGGAGGGCAACAATGCTGCAAAGAGTTTTGATGTTTGCTACTGCATGTAAAAGTCACATGGAAATGTTTGCACTTTTGAGTGTCAAACGTATGTGTCAACATGTAGTCATGTAGTCTGTATAACATGCCCATCATTTTAAGTGATACATAAAACATATTTACTTTAAAGCAACAGATAAATGAGTGAATGGATGAACGGAGTGAGTATCATAAATGTGATATTAGCTAGGACATTTAAAAAATTCAATATGGGCAGTATTAGAAATCATGATACTAGAAAAATGCATTTAGCCAGCTATTACGTACTTAAAACTTAAAAACTCAGCTGCTTGAATGCTAAAATATTTCTCCTCCATAGACTGCACTGATAATTTAGTTATTGTTTTCATTTTGAGTACATTAACAAGCAACACAGTTTACAAAATCAGGCCATAATACAATTATTATGTAATGATGAAATCACTAGCCTTTTTTCAGTATGTTGTTATTATTTCCTGAGTAGTGAACTTTGTGAAGCGTATTAGTCTTTTTATAGCAGAACATTTGAAACTGATTTATGCAGCCCAACTATTATAAAGGCCCTCCAACTTCTTTAGACAATCATTTTGTTTACTCTTACCAAGTGATATACACTCATCCCAGAAAGTCCCATGGCTTTGGAATATATCACAACTAAACACAATAAACTTTCCTGGAATCACAACTTTTAAACAATGATTTAATAACTTTATTGGCCTGAGCACATTGGAATTGCTGGATTTTAACTCCTAATCAATTCCATTTTAGAGTGATGAAGCAATTACTTTTCCCATAAAAGTGAATTAAATAAAACTAAAATGTTATTACCTGTAGAAGAGCTAATCTGTGCCAGTATACCTAAATAAGAAGACAAAGAAAAATGAGTGTAAAAATGGCATTACCAGGGTTCATAGTTTTCTGCAACATCTGTTTAGGCTTCCATGATAAAGATTTGCAATTTTTTATCACCCAGATATCAATAACTTCAACTATAAGTGCAAACTGTGTATCATGTATAAAATAAGGACATTTCATATCTGAGTTTCTGTTTACAGTCCATTCCAAATAAAAATGAAATAAAAATATACAATGGATATATTGAATAACTCGGTTCATAAATAAACAACATGGCTTGATATGTTCTTAAAACATTTATTTAATTCTTTTCCACTGATTTTAGCTAGATGTCACCTTCTTATATGCATGGTCAAACTTTGTGCAACAGGTTTACTTAAGCATCACTTATTCAGTGTATGCAACTTCGGAGAATGATAGCAAACATTTCTGTTTATTTTCTTATTTTCATAAACTTGTGAATGTGAAAAAAAAACAAAGATTAGAACGTACTGAAAAGGAAAGATATAGATCAGATGATCAAAGAACAACTTATTTATTGTCTGTTTTGATGGCTAAATTTATACAACATTCTAAGGATTATGAAAGCAAATGCATACCCACTTTTGTATTATAAATATAAACCGCATTTTCCCAATAACGAAGTAATTATTGTATTTATTTCTGCTGCAATTCTTATGAAAGTTTTGTAAAGCAGTTTCTAGATCAGATCTGCAGTTGGTGAAACATGTCATGATTTTATTTAAACTTTTAATAAAGTAGTTATTAGTGACTAACCTTTAACATTCGTGAGATTTGTTTGCCTTCCTGATACTCTATTAATATTACATGTATTGTTAAGTAAACATATCTGTGAAAGCTGTTCTTAAAACTAAGATAACAGTTTTTGAAGCATGCAGTCCTTCATGTCACTAATTACTTTAGAATACACCATTAGCCCAATGTTGTACTCATGTTGCTGTGACAATTCCTTCAACTCATATTTACTTGGATTATTTAGCGAGTTAGCATATGAATGTATTGCTGTAATGTCATCCAGACCAACTGTAATGCACAGCAGAAAATATTTTCACTCAAATCTAACTCAACTTTTTCAAAAACACTTGAAAAGCATTTCCTTCAGTTACAGCTTTAAACCTGTAATAAACCCTCTGTACATCATAATGCAATGATCAGGACATCATTTCACCAACCCTCAGGTTCAGCACTACTGATACCTTAATTTGCACCATACCTAATTTGGAAGGAAGGAAATTAGTATTTGTACCCATGCGTGCATGTGCACATGACAGCACATACATCCACACCCACAGACGCACAAATTACCATCAGTTACAACTCTTCGCATGAATAATAATTACTGACAAGTTTATTTCAGCTGGTTGCTGTGAGAACCAAACAGTGCAAGCCATATATATATATATAATTTCTGGTACTCACAAACATTGGGAAGTGTTGCACCCCCCCCCCCCCCAAGTGTAATGTCCTCACTATTTAGATCAGATCACAAAGCAGTCTCCTTTGAAATAAATACAAAGCTAGAACCCCCATCTAACCCCATAACCTTTAAGAACTTTTATAAGGTTAACTACCTCCTATTAAGCAATGGCATAACTAATTTCCAAGCTCCTCTAAACCCAGAAACTACTGAAGCATATGTGGAGGTGTACACTTAAGCACTGTACAGCCATATAAACAGCTGCATAGAAACGGCAGTAGTAGACCAAAATAAACCCAGATCAAACTGCAAAAACAAGCCACCCTAGAAGCACTCTGATATAAATAAGTTTAGAAAAAAAGAATGAAAATCCTGTCCAGAAGTAGGAGAGAACACACATAGCAGGGCACACTCTCTAATTAGTTTAAACAAGTAAATCAGAGGACTAGTCAAGTCTTCAACAGCCAACTTCGAAGCAAACATAGCCCCTCAAGCAAAGGATAACCATAAGGCATTTTTCAGTTATGTTCTCTATCTTAAAGGCAACACCCAACAGTGTGCAGAGTTAGTTGTAGACAGCACCACCTGTACTCAGCTAGAATATTTAGCAAATTTGCTGGCAGATAAATTCAACTCAAGTTTCACCCCCTACATCAGCTCCTATTACCTCAAGGAAATACCTTCACCATTCATCTACAAGTTATCACAAAAGAACATGTCATCACTGTGCTCTCAAAAGCTAAAAGCATGACTTTGATGGGTCCCAACAGTACGGCTGTAATATTTACCATCAGATATTGGTTTGCAACAATATTGATGGAGGCACCGTTAGGTTTAGGTTTAGGTCCCTGGTTAGATAGTTAGTGCAGACACACTCCACATTTTAAATGGGATTTTATATGGAGGTTGAGAGTTTATTTGTTAAGTTTTTAAGTAATTGCAACACATGTTGGACATTTTTTGCACAATGTATTTTTAAATAGTAGATTTTACGTTATGTTTTATGGTATATATTTTTAAAAGTGAGCGGGGATGGTACATTGGAGGGGGGTGGAAACGTCATGTGCCCTTTGGTTAAGTATTTAACATGTTTCAATGGTACTACAAAATATTTGTAACTCTGAAGAAGCTCAATAATAACTGAGCGAAAGCGCTTGGATTTATTTGTTGGTGTTGTTTTGGTACTGTGGAAATCAAAGGTGCTGCTTTTTTACTCATTTCGAGTGAAGACATCATTATTGTAGAGATCCGGTTCCTGTGGCTTTGGACACGTTTGTTTCTTGGTTTTGGTTTGCCTTGTGTTGACATTTTGGGTCCCAACAGTATCCCAGAATGCCTCTTAAATAGCTTGAAACATGACCTATCAGGCCCACTAGGATCTCTATTCAACCACAGCCTGTAGACAGGCTTTGTCCTTCAGGGGATGGCAGCAAGGGGCATCCCTCTAAATAAAGGGAGACTATCAACAGCCCTATGAAATTACAGACCAATATGTCTGACTAGTCTCATATGTAAAATCATGAAAAGAATAATCATGGACCTGATAAACAATGACATAGGAAATCTCCAAACATCGGACCCAACCCAGTTCGGATTCATCAAGAGCAGGTTATGCCTGCTTAATCTGGTGCACTTCTTTGAGAAAGTCAGCAAGGCCGTAGAGGAGGGTAAAACAGTGCATACTGCCTACCTTTACCTGACTAAGGGATCTGACACAGTTCCTCACTTGGGTATTGTAGATAAATCCAAAAAAAATTGGCATAAAGCCCTATGTCACCAGATGGATATCCAGATGGTTTATGGACAGGACACATTTGGTTAGAGTGGGGGAATCCAGATCCAGCATGAGGCCAATTAATATTGGTGTAACACAGGGCTCATTGCTGGAACCTCTCCTATTCGGAATATTCTTCTGTGAAGTCAAAGCTAATGTAGATGGCTTTTGGCTGTCCAAGTATGCTGATGACTACAGGTTGGGGGCAATCATTGAATCCCCCATTCAATGACATAGATATCCTTCTTATATAGGTTTGACACAGACAAATAATTGGTTACAGAGCCATGGGCTAAAACTAAATGCAAAAATGCATAACTATATGATTTGGGAAGTCAGATACCCCTGCAAATTACAACATTGATAGTACACTGTTAAGAATGGATCCAGTAGTGAGACATCTATGTATACAAATAGTAACTTGAACTATGACCACCATGTGTTCATGGTAGCGAGGAAGTCCTTCTGTGTGGCCCAGCTTATAAGTAAAGACATGGCATCCAAATCCACAAAGATTATAATCCCACTATACTCAACCATCATCAGACTAATAACTGAGTAAATGCACCTTTCTGCATGTACTGGAGCAGGCACTTGCAACAACTGGAGCAGCCGCAGAGGTTCCTTAGAAAAAAATACAGGGTGTAAAAAACATGTCCTATGTGAATCACTTAAAAGTCCTATCACTTTACTCTGTCTCCTACCAACTATTAAGGGGGGAGCTATGCCTAACCTACAAGGTATTCTAAAATCCAGTCCTGATGGAACTGTTGCACATTCACAATACAAACAGTACAAGGTTTACCCAATCTAAGGATCTAAACTTGGCCTGTGATGTGAACGAGACATGCTGGAGGGACAGCTATGTGTCTCAGACATTGCCACTTTCTGGTACAGGCAACCTATTCACATGAAGCAGAGTCCTTCCCTGACCCACTTCGAATGCTGTTTGTAAAAATAGATGGGGAGTCATAAATTCACTCCTAAGGTGGCCCCTATCTCCCTTATGGATGAGGCAGTCTGTAAAATACCCAAACTTAAGCCATCTTCTAGCCCTTAAGTATCAAAAATCTGGGTCAATACAGGTAATGATGGCTAGGCTTGTAAGAGCTTTAGGCCATTAGAATAACAATCTCCTACAAACCTATGAAGCACCACAAACATGTGCTGGTTAAAACTGCATCATGGCCTGTCACAAGCCTTTTTAATGCATATCCTGTGACAATGGAATAAAGGAGAAGAACTACGCTCACACTGCAAATGTAACATTCATCCCATGGTGGTTAGTCTGGGTCTATATTAGTTCACCAAAAAGTATTTTCAGCGAAACCTATTCATTGACACTTATTCAGTGAAAATCATTTCCGTGATTGGCTAAATTTTCCAAGGGCAAGGAAACAATTGCACCCCAGCACAAAGAAACCCACAAATAACTAAACCAAACCCACCCAAGTGGTGGTCTCCCCTCCATGTGGGAGGCTTCACCCCCACACCCCCAACTATATATAACAACTGCAAGATCACACTACAGTGGGGGAAAGGGCAAATTTGTTTAGTTGGCCAACTACTTAATTGCCCTTGGAAAATTTAGGGAATTATGGAAGTGATTTTCTCTGAATACATGTTGATGAATAGGTATTCACTGAAAATAACTTTTGGCAAACTAATATAGATCCAGTTAATCTAACATTGTTAATAATCTGCACACATTTCCATATACCAAATGCAATAACTGTTCATATAGATGCATATTTGAATAAGAAGATAAATCAAGAATGCAGTTAAAGTAGTTTTGGCAGACTGTACCTCCTAAATATGCAAAATTTCATACTGTCTTTAAATCAAAGTTAATAATTGCACAGTATAAACTTATCTTGCACAGTCTTTTACAGTGAAGCAATTTATCTCCCTTCAAGCCTTCTGTATGATACAGTAGTAACAGTCGTCCTTGCTTATTATATGAGACTACTCGGTTTCAAAGGCCTGCATTCATAGGGATTCCTCATAATGCCACATTATGATATATGAAACACTTATCTTAGGGTTATCATTAAACTATAGTGAGACCCTACCCAAATGTCTTTGCAAGGAGGTGCCTAGTTTAAATAACTATGTTTCTTACAATGTCAAGCAAAGGTGAGTAGGCCTGGTAAGATGTAAAACATCAAAAGTAGTTAATTGTTCTCAGTCATGCTCACCAGGTACATATATATGTAAATAGACAGTTGCTGAAGGAAAAGATTGAATATTTGATTGCAAAATAATGCCTGCTTTGCAACTCCAGGATCCCCTGAGTTTCTTATGCAGGTATGTGAGTATAGGTACATTAACCTTAACCCAGCACCTATTTTCATTGATTTGACTTCCATAGCCTATTTCCAGTCTCCTCAACAGCATACACTTCCCCCCTTGTCTCAGTATCCATGTAATCAGGGATCGAAGATTCATGACAGTGCTCAGACAGTCGTCTACAAATTCAATATGCATGCAACCAAGTAGTGAAAGGCCATGCCATCAAACACCCAGCACACTATACTCCTTCCCAAAGTCAAAGAGAGATATCACTTATATCCTCCAGTGGCCACAGATGATAGTATTCCTCAAGCATTCAGACATAAGAGAAAGTCACAGAGATCCTTTAAGTTCTATGAATTCAGAGCTGCTATGCTTTATTTCCTTTTTGTATCCTTCTCTCATAGTTAAGTAGGCTTTTCCTACTGGATTGAGTGTATGTTACTTTATTCCTGTTATACTGTGCTGCCATCCTCCCCTTTACAAGCTTGCACTACTTAAAAGATCCCTGTGTCGACCAGACAACTCACCTGTGTCACTAAGATACATGCTGGAGGTATTCATGCATCCATCCCTCCTGGCAGACCATTCCTCACACTTTCTGTGCCTTGATTGCTGATAACTCACATTTCTACTTCTTAGCTGCATCATATGCTTCTGACCATGGCTTATATTTTCCATTTGACATGCACACTGTCTCTCCATCCAAAAACTCCTGGGACTCATCTGTCAGCCTGCCTGCATGGAACTTCTCTCCTCTCCTCTTCTTGATTCCTGTTATTTGCCCCAGCATAATTTCTCTCCTAACCCTGAGAATCTCACCTCCTCCTTCTTGCTTCATAAGACCATTTCATTTGAAGGTTAGCTTGATGTTGCTGATTTTCACGTACTTCTGCTCATCCATGTACATGCTGACAGGCATCAAACACCTGGGATCTCATAACCTAGATATCTCCAAGTAACTGCTCTGCCCCTGTCTCAGGTCCTTACACCTCCTGCTGTTGGCATGTGCCACCACCTTCAGGAGTACTGAATACGTGATCCAGGACATGACCAAAAGCATCTTGAGTTTCACTCAAATGGCACTGTAGTCCCGCCTTCTCAGTTATAGGATTATAGATTATAGATTATGTGTCTCAGGCAGGTATGTCCCTAGCCCTTAACAGCATTCTTCCCTCACCTGGATGATGCCACAATACAAACAAAAAAATGATTGACTTCAACAATTGGCTTAGCTTCTTGTGTCAGTCCAGGGGGATCCAGTATCTGACAGCCTGGGATGATATGGTCGACAGACCACACTGCTTTGCTAGAGATGGTCTTCATCTGCCACCTCTATGTTTTAGGTTGCTGACAAAGGTACTTCCCTCTCCATAGTGCCTTTTTTAGGCAACTTCATAAAAACAAAATTCTTGACATAAAACTATCCTCCAGAAACAAACTTGAGGTTATGCTGCTTAATGCTAGGAGTATAAATCAGAAACTGTACTCACTTGAAGCACTTGTCACTCTGGAAGATGCTGATGTCTGCACAGTCATAGAGACATGGTTCAAGTCCTCGGAGAGTACCCCAGTCATGGAGGGCTACAATGCCTTCTACATGTTCTGACCACACAATAAATGTGAAAAAAACAAGCGAGGAGGAGTCTCCATCTTCATTAAAGACATAAACTCCTGTAAACTGGTTAAACAGTATGACTCCCTAGAGTTACTTCAAGTCCAACTAACTGTAGGAACCCCCCCCTCCATGTCATTGTTAGCTACAGGCTCCCCACCATGAGCCACAAAAAGCACACAGCCCACCTGGACCTACTTGAGTCACTCTCAGTACAGCCAATTACCATGGCCATAGGGTGACTTTAAGTATCCTTCCATCGAATAGGTAGCATATATGAGCACAGATGCACTTGGCCAAAGGTTTCTGGACTTTGTTAATACAAATAGTCTGGAGCAGATAGTCAGCATCCCCACAAGAGTCTCTAACTTCCTTAACATAGTGCTCACCAACATGGGGGATTGCTGCACCACCCCGTGTTTGGGAGCCCTCCTTGGTAAAATCCAATCATAAATCAGTCTTGTTTGAAGTAATGATCGTACCTGACCCACTCTCAGGAGCAAAAAGGTTAAAAATTTCTCCAAAGCAAACTATAGCCTACTGAGCAATGGCATCAACAGTTTCAGACCCCCTGTCAACACTGAGGTTAACAGAAATGTCCTGTATAAAAAACTATATAAATGTATAGACTCAACAATATCGGAACAAATCAAATCAAGATCCTTATGAAAAAATAAGCCACCCTGGTGGACATCCAGCATAACTAGGTTATACAATAAGAAAAAGAAACTGCTGTCAAAAAACAAGAGGGAACAGTCCCAGCAAAGGAAGAACTCCCTCCAAAGCATAAACAAGCTGATTAGACATCTAATCTAATTACAAAATTAAATTAGCATTCGTAGCAAAGGTAAATCACAAATCATTCTTAGCTATGTCTGAATTCTAAAAGGGAAGGCCCAGATCTGTGCCAAACTAGCTGAGGATAGTACCACTTATACTGAACCTGAGGACATCGCCAACATTGTAGTGAACAGGATTTGGGAAAACTTCACCCTCCTATCTCCATCAATCAGACCCCACAGCATAACTGTCACCATTCCTCTGCCTAGTATCTACAGAGAGCAGGTCATAGCTGCACTCTTCAAAACCATAAACACAGCCTCTATAGAATCGGGCAACATCCCAGGCTGCTTATTAAATGATTTAAAACAGGAGTTAGCGGAACCACTGAACACAATCTGCAGTCTCAGTCTAAGCATTGGCTTTGTCCCAGCTGAGTGGAAAACAGCAAAAGTAATCCCCTTGTACAAAGGGGGTCCCTCAACCTACTCCAGGAACTATAGACCCATAAGCCTAATTAGTCTTATCTGCAAGGCTATGGAGAGAATCATTATGGATCTTATCAACAAGAATATAGGTAACCTTGAAACTCTTGACCCGACACAGTTTTGCTTCATGAAGGGCAGATCTTGTCTGCTAAACCTGATGGACATCTTTGAAAATATCACCAAGGCCCTGAATGAAGGCAAAATAATTCACACTGCCTATCTCGACCTTGTAAGGGCTTTGACACAATCTCTCACTTAGGCATCATTGAGAAACTCACCCAGCTGGGGATTAACCCTTATGTCAATAGATGGTTTACCTACTGGCTCACAAACTGAACACATACAGTCAGAATTTGGGTTGCCAATTCTACTAGCAGACCTATTGCCAGTGGCATTCCACAGGGATCTGTGCTAGGCCCTCTAGAGTTTGCTATCTATTTTTCAGAAGTCCACGGGAAAATAGTTGGCCTATGGCTTACCAGGTTTACTGATAATTGCAAACTGGATGCAATCATCGAATCCTCCAAAGATGTTAACATACTACAAAATGGGCTTACACAGATAAATGATTGGTGTCAAAGCCACAGACTTAAACTAAACAAAAAAAATGCATTATCGTCCCCTTCGGCATAGTAGAGACCCCTGCTAATTACAATATTAATAATATCCCCCTAAGTCTAATCTTGTCCCATTTGACTTGCAGATGTGCAGCATTTCCATTAGGGCAGGGTCCAAGACTGCTCCACAGGCCAGGCACAGATTGTCTCTCAGCAGTCTGTAAGATACAGAGTACAGTGACATGGCTATCAGTCTGTCCATGTAGGTCATGTGTTGAAGGCACTGAATTTTCTTGGTGAGAAACCTCAGAGGTCTCTCCAGCTGCTGCAGGTGTCTGGTGCATACCTCTCAACTGCACCAAATTCCTTGGTATTTACCAGTTTTTAGGTCAAAATAATGGGTGCCCTGAATTCCCAAGTGGCCCCTTTAATTTCTGATTTTTTTGATTGACATCACCACTCATTGTCAGCATACAGGAGCATGCATGATGATGTCACTTCATGAGGCAAACTGCTTGTCAGACAATTCCATTGGAGAGACTAGAGTGAAAGTGAAACTCAAGTTGTGCACTGCACACTACATTAACTTCTCTGCAGCTGCTGCAGCAGACATGAATAACAAAGCATTTACAAAAGAATTAGATCAGTGGATCGAGCAGCTGAATGAGTGAAAACAACCGAATGAAAACCAACCAAGTCAGAATGTCGTGTGACAAGGTAAAGGGAGCAGTAGCTTTCTGATGTAGGTTTGTTGTCACTAAGTTAAGGAACAACCAAATATCCTTGGCTTTGCTCTTTTAAACGACTTAACTAAATTAAAGAGAACACTGTGGAATTTAATTTCATATGAGACTTGAGTTTCAGTTTCTTAATTTGGGATTTTGGTACTAGTTTCTGCGCTTTGAGAATGTGTTACGTAAACGCTTTTCTGTTGCTAACTTGCTATAGTAACCAAACACTAGCCATAATGGGAGAGATTCAGTGTGGCGGTACTGCTGAACCTGGGAAAATTATTGTAGTGTTGTGCTGAAACTGGGAAGATTATTGTAGCTATGTATTAGTTTTTACCATTGACGTTCACTGGTGGAGAATAACAGACAGCCTAAAACTACATATTATGTCTACATCATGTTTTCTCCGTTATTTTGTTCAACATAGTGTCTACAGAGGAGCTTCCTCTGAAAATTTTAGTGCATGTGTTTTATTGGTTGAACTCCATGTAAAACTATATTCATTTTATAAGCAGAAGTGCTTAATAAGTGTGCATTATATGCAAATGCCAGCAGTTGTTAAAGAACCTATGTTATGTCTAGGGTATGAATTTAACATAAATAAGAAACTTTACTAGAGCACTATACTTGCTAATTAGTGACTACACGGTGGGGTGCAAAAAACAGCAGTGGATTCCTTGTATACATTAATTGCTCTGTTCCCACAACTTGCACGGGATAATGCTACACTGTGATAAATAGGGGGCAGCCCACCCAGAAGATAGAATATGTGGTTTCTGTGGAAAATATTAGTGGCGCATGAGAAAGTGAAAGACATTGTGTGCCTCGCAGAAGAAAGGGGAAAGATCTCCTGTAATATCTGGACCCTAAAGAGTTTGTTCTACCTTCCCTTGCAGTCTTGTGTGGTAAGTTGAGACCTTGCTTATTGCTGTCTTCTGCTATAGCTAACTTTGAACAAATTTAGAGATAGGGGTCGGGGAGTAATTTACCATGCTTGATTTACTATTACAGCACTAAACCAAATGCAAACACATGCAGACAGAGACATAATGGACGGAACATCTTAAGAGGCTCATGATATGAAGGCTGAGAGGAATTAATTTTTAATTTCCCCATCATGTTACGTAACTGTTTGTTTAAGAGCAGCAGTTTGTGTTATAGAAGTTTGAGATGGTTTCCCCAAGTTTGTTGAGTATGTCACTCTGATTTAATTTATCTAACTATTGGAAGATCATCTCAATAGTTAGTCTACTATTCCTTTCTTTGCAGACTGGATACAAGTTGTAGATTTACGTGACTTTGCTAAAGATATTCTCTAATGTCACATGCAGCTAACAGAATTTCAGTGTGTACATGTTAGAAGTATGGTGTTCCTTCATTGAAGGTTGTGCGTTAGGCCCAGCAAGCCAGCATGTAAAAATCTACTACCAATCATTAGCGGACCGGAGTTCCGCTGTGGCGACCCCTAACCGGGAAAAGCCGAAAGACAGAAGACATGTTAGAAGTATAGTAGGACAGAAAGTTGAATGCAAAGTTTTGTTTATTGCCTACTACTTCTGTTAAGAATTTTTTGAAATGTTGTAAATGGACTTTAACTGGTGTTTCTGTGTAAAATGTATATTTTCAGAGTAAATGTTAAAAATTGGGGAACATTTTCACAAGTATTTTAATGCTGGTATCCCACACTTCCATACGAGTGGATGAAGTTACGTTTATTATGCATGCAAATTTTATGATAATTAGTGTCCTGATTTTTGGCCAATTGTACCTGCTTTTCATGGGTCTTTGTCCAGATTTTGACATCTCCAGATTGAGAGGTATGGTCTGGTGAGGTACATATGAAAAGGAGTGTTGTACTCTATTAGTGGTCTGATGAGGGATGAGTAGAGGGGAGTTGTAACATCCTTAGCTCTGCATGTGATGCCCTTACTTATGAGATGTGCAACAAAGAAGGCCTTCCTTACTACTGTGGACACATGGTGATCGAAGTTAAGGTTGATATCAACCTGTGTCCCCAAATCTCTCACCACAGGGTTTGATCTAAGAGGGGTACTGTTAACATTGTAGTTTGCAAGGACTTCCCTTTTGCTGGAAGGGATGATAACACATTATTTTGCATTTACTTTAAGTCCATGGCTTTGGTACCAATCATTTGTCTATGTAAGCCCTTTTGCAGTATTTCAACATCACTGGGGGACTCAGTGTTTACAGTCATCAGCGAACCTGGTAAGCCACAGGCCATCGAATTTTTCATGGATTTCTGATAAATAGATTCCAAACAGTAGGGGGCCCAGCACAGATCCTTGCAGTATACAACTGGTAACTGGTCTGCCAGTAGAGGTGGAATCCCCAACTATGACTGTATGCATTCTGTCAGTGAGCCAGTTGGCTAACCATCTAGTGACATATGGGTTAATTCCCAGCTGGGTGAGTTTCTCAATGATGCCTGAGTGAGGGATTGTGTCAAAAGCCTTGGCTAAATCAAGATAGGCTGTATGTACTGCTTTGCCTTCATCCAGGGCTTTGGTGACATTCTTAAAGAAGTCCACCAGGTTTAATAAGTATGATCTACCCTTAACAAAGCCAAATTGGGTTGTATCAAGAGTACGAAGATCATCTATGTTTTTGTTGATAAGGTCCATGATGATTCTCTCCATACTTGCAGATAAGGCTGGTTAGGCTTATGAGTCTATAGTTCCCAGGGTCAGTTGATGAACCTCCTTTGTGCAAGGGAATTACTGTTGCTGTTTTCTAGTCTGCTGGGACAAAGCCAGTAGACTGTGGTTGACGAGAGTGGCAAGTGGTTTTGTTAGGTCCTGTTTTAGACCATTTAGTAGGCATCCAGGGATGTTATCCAGTCCTATAGAGGCTGTGTTTTTGGCCATGGAGATTGCAGTTATGACCTGCACTTTGGAGATAATAGGTAATGAACTGGTGACAGGTATACTTTGGGGTATGTCTGCTGGGGACAGGGGATGAAGTTTGTGACAAATCTGTCTGCTAGCAGGTTGATGATATCCTCAGGGTTAGTATGAGCAGTGCCATCCACCACTAGTTTGGCACAAAGCTGGGCCTTCCCTTTCAGATGTCTGATGTAGCTAAAGAATGCCTTGTGATTATCCTTATTTAAGGATGCTAGTTTAGCTTCATAATTGGCTTTAGAGGACTTTACAAGATATGTGTCTTCTTCTGTTGTCAGTTCTGTCTTGTTCTTAGACATTAGTGTCTTCCTCTTGTTGTATAACCTATTTATGCTTAATGTCCACCAGGGTGGCTTATTTTTTTGTGAGGACCTTGTTGCTGACAGTGATAGCAGGGTGTTTGAAACTATCCATGCCATTGTGTAGGGGGCTGTTATTTGCTTTGGAGACATTTTTCATCCTTTTTGCTCTTGAGAGGGGTCAGATATGGAAGGTATTTAAGCCTTGCATGGTCAGGGTGCTCTCTACATCCTTGAACCATGCTTCTGTGACTGCACAAATATCAGCATCTTCTAGGGTAATGAGTGTTTCTACTGAGTGTGGTTTCCAATTTAGACTCCTAGCATTAAGCAGCATAACCTTGAGTTTGTCTCTAGTGGATTTTTTTTACGTCAGGAATTTTGTTGTTATGACATTGCCTAAAAAAAGGCACTATAGGGGAGGCACGTACCCTTAATAGTAACTGAAAGCTAAGAGGCAATACGTGAAGACCATCTCTTCCAAAGCAGTGTGGTCTGTTGACCATACATTCTGAGGCTGACAGATACTAGAACCCACCAGGTAAAAGTACAGAACTAACTCAAAAAAAAGCCACCCTGGTGGAATCACAAAATCAGTCAGATGTATAACAGAAGGAAGAAAATCATGGCAAAAATTAGGAGGCACAGCACTCAGCAGGATAAAATCACTCTCATCAAACTAAACAAACAACTCAGAGAACAAGTAAAGTCTACCAAAGCCAGATCTGAGGTAAGTTTGGCCTCCCAGGCCAAGGACAACCACAAAGCATTCTTTAGCTACATCCACAGCCTCAAAGGCAATACACAATTGTGTGCAGAGTGCATTGTAAATGGAGCCAACCATACTGAGCCAGAAGATATAGCAAACCTCCTGGTTGATAAATTCCACTCCAACTTTATCCCTCTCTCCCCCTCAACCTTCCCTCATGAAATATCATCAAATATAATTCCCCCTACCATCACTAGGGAACAAGTCCTTAATGCACTCTCTAAGACCAAGAACACTGCATCAATGGGCCCAGACAATATTCCAGGATGCCTTCTAAATAGCATGAAACATGACCTATCAGGGCCTCTGGAATTAGTATTTAACTGTAGCCTCCAAACAGGCTTCATGCCTCATGAATGGAGAAAGGCAACAATCATCCCTCTGCACAAAGTTGGGCCATCTACAGACCATGGAAACTGCAGATCCATAAGTCTCACTAGTCTAATATGTAAAGCCATGGAAAGAATTATCATGGAGATGATCAATAGAGATATAGTAAACCTCCAGACACTGGACCTAACCCAGTTTGGTTTTGTCTAGGGCAGATCATGTCTTCTCAACCTCGTGTTCTTCTTTGAGAAGATCATCAAAGCAATGGATGAGGGCAAAGTCATTCACACTGCATACTTTGACCTGGCCAAGATATTTGACACAATACCCCATTCACATATTGTTGACTAACACAAGAGGTTTGGTACAAACCCGTATGTCTCCCGGTAGATAGCCAACTGGCTCATAGACAGGACCCAGGAAATTAGAATCAGGAAGTCCACCTCTACAAAGAAGCCAGTCACAAGTGGTGTCCTTCAGGGATCAGTCTTTGGACTGCTCCTTTTTTGCATTTACTTGTCAAAAGTCAAGGCCAATACCAGTAGTCTCTGGCTGACTAAATTTGCAAATGATTGCAAATTAGGAGCTGTCATTGAATCTGACACTGACACAAATGTTGTCCAGGAGGGGCTGACACAAACAACTGGTGTCAGAGCCATGGACTAAAACTAAAGGCCAAGAAATGCACAATGGTATCCTTTGGGAAGTCATCCATACCTGGTAACTATCATATTGACAACACACCCCTTAGAAATGACCCAGTAGTTAGGGACTTGCGGACACATCTAGATAGCAATCTAGTCTTTGATGATCACATGTCTACACTGGTGAGGAAATAATTCT
The DNA here is from genome assembly GCF_019279795.1 of Protopterus annectens. Classification (NCBI taxonomy): domain Eukaryota; kingdom Metazoa; phylum Chordata; order Ceratodontiformes; family Protopteridae; genus Protopterus; species Protopterus annectens. Next base: position 315,339,172 of record NC_056748.1, read on the forward strand.
ATGCTGTGGAACTTATAAACAAAGGTATGGCATCTAATTCCAAAAAAGTTATTGTTCCACTGTATTCATCATTAATCAGACCTGTCATTGAGTACAATGCCACTTTGGTATGTACCTAACTAGGCATATCCAAGAACTGGAACATCCACAGAGGTTCCTCACTAAAAGAATACAGAGCATAAGTAATATGTCCTATGCAGACTGCCTCAAGGCCCTATCCCTGTATTCTGTTTCCTACAAGCTTTTGAGGGGAGATATATGCCTGGCATACAGGGCATTGTCAGACGTCCTGCATATCCACAAAACAAACATCACCAGAATTGCCCATTCTAAAGACATTAACCTTGCCTGTGATATAAATAGGACCTGCTGAAGAGATAGGTATGTGTCCCAGAGACTACCCCATCTATGGAACAGGCTCCCCATCCATGTGAAGCAGAGTTCCACCCTAACCCAATTTGAGTGCAACTTGGACAATTGGATGGGAAACTGGAAATTCATCCCTGGTTTGGCACCTATGTCTCTAATGGACAGAAGTAACCTGTAAATGGTTCCTCTCCCAGACCCATGCTTACACTTATCAAGGGTATTAGAACTTGTCAGAGATTTGGGATGCATGGCTAGGCTTAAAAAGGCCCTTGTGGTCATTAGCCTAGTAAACACCTATGAACCTATAAGAAGCTAATCCAGTTGTTGAAGTCAATCATTTTTTGTTTATATTGAGGCGTCATCCTGGGTGAAGGTAGAATGCTGCTTAAGGCTAGGGACATATCTGCCTGGGACACATAATCTGAGAGCTCAGTCATGTCTGTCTTCATACACTCCAGTGAGGTACATCTCAAGTCATTCACTCCAACATGGACTTTGACAGAGTCATAGCAGTACTTATTGTGGAGAGACTTGAGTGATTGTGTGATCTGATGGATCCTAGCACCTGACAGGCAGCTGACCGTGGCCTTTTCCTTGTCCAGCCTGGTGAGGGGGACATCTGTGTGTCTTATTATGGAGTTGTCTATGACCAAGACATTTGGTTTTGCGGTGTTTTGCCTTAGGAGCTTATTGGCTGAGACACTTTTGTGTGTATTATTATGTGTAGTGGATTCTGTTGGGTCTGCGGTGTGTGCAGTAAGTTTGTGCTTGGTAGGTCTCTGATCTTTATATAGACTTCTAGAGAGTACCTCTGTGTATGTGGGTTTATGTGTTGTGAGCTTGTTATGTGCAAGAGGTGAAGTGTGTGTGCTGACAACCCATTTGATATCTGGTTTGTTTTTATGTGAGAGAATTGATTTCAAAGTCATAGTATAGATACATCTCTCACATACTGTATTTGTTTGTTTTAGGAGTCACTGGTTGTCAGTATACATGAGGCAGTTGCTACATTGCCTCAGGATACCCATGTCAGTCAGGCTGGCTGGAGAAATGGTGGGAAACTGTCCATCCATTATGGAAGGTATATACTGTAGTAATTAGTGGGGAGTGGGCTAGATGGCATAGATTGCAGGTTAAACACATTTGCTCCACTGAGCATGCATTTTTATTACAACAACAGGATCTATTTAATAGATTTCTCAGTAGGGGCTATAATGCTTATAACATAAATTAGGCTTGTTCATTTGCCTCAGAACAATCTAGATCAAACCTTTTGGAGTATCAACATACCCCTAACAATTTGGATAGGTATCCAGCTTAACCCATACGCCAGGTCAAATCTTTTGGATGTAACATCAACACTTTTAGACAGATTATTGACAACCATTGGGACATATTGATGGCCAATGAAAAAATTATCAGAACTATTATCATACCAATGTTTATTTTCATATCGCAGAGGTCCCACACTTATTTCTCATTTTACCCATTACAAACATACATCCCCTCCCAGTACACAGCAGGCCACATTATTTGGTGTCAAATTGGTGGGTAGTATTTCTTGTGGTCACTGCTCTGCATGTGCATATGTTTCAAAGACTAAAGAATTCACCAACAGTAATACCTCTAAGATATATCAGATCTGGTCTTTTGGAAATTGTAGCAGTGACTAGGTCATATATTTCGCAACCTGTTTTTGTTCCACTTATTATGTGGGACAAACAAAACATCTTGGCCACTGAGGTTTCATATAACTGAACACCTCAGTGACATTAGAAACAAAAAAATGTCCAATTCATTATTTAAACATAAAGTGACCCATACCACAGCTCAATTCAATTTCATTATAATAGATAAAGTCCAGGGCAACAAGATGTGTAAAGCAGGATTGCATACCATTTTAAATAAAAAAGAATCTAGTTGGATTTTTAGGCTGGGTGCTTTGTTTAAGCCTGGCCTTAATGAGCTTGGTTAAATTTGGTATGAAGCAACAGGAAGATGACTCTTATCATGTGTTTTATTATTTAAATGAATAATTATTTTTGTGTGTCATAGCACTGAGGAAGGCATTACTATTGCCGAAAACAGTTTGCTTAAAGAAGGCATTACTATTGCCGAAACCGGTTTGCTTATATTTTTGGAGTTGCCACAATAAAGGATTGAATATTCTTCTAACCTCCTTTAGTGCTGGACAATTTTTGTGTTTATGGTTGAGTGGGCTAGATGAGCTAGGTTTTGCTGTAAGACTAACAAAAAGCAGCTATACTATGGAGGGCTGGGGTAGAAAACTGCATCAGTGCTTCAGTGCTTCCACAGTGCAGAGCTGAGTTGCTCGTAGGCATCAGTACAATCTCTGAACAGCACCAGTAAACTGATCTCAAACTCGTACGGATATGATACTTAAATGTAAGCAAAGTTAAATAATTTTAAACAAAGTAAG